>NC_140963.1:120495833-120538333 GCF_056783735.1 Eptatretus burgeri | reverse complement strand
ATCGGACCCAGAAGTAATGGGCGCGGGAGGGGCGGCGCATGAGCACCACCTGCGTCAAATTCCCCCCCAACCCCCCCCCCCCCATCCCTGGTCCCTGGCGAACTGGCTTCGCCAGGGCCACTTGACATTGGCCAGTTGATGGCAATGCTGGCAGGAATGGAAAGCCAAATGAGGGGCGATATGCGAAAACAGCGGGGTGAAATTCAGAGTATGGGGTTAAGCCTGCTGGCGAGTATGAAGGAGGTGAAAGACATAATGGTGGCACCACGTGGCGGAACGACCGAACCGAGGGGGAGTGTGGAATGTGTTCGGTCCACGCTGGAGACGGGTGAGGTCGGGATGATGAGCGACGCCACGATAATTGATGGGGAGATGTGTAAAACAAGACATGAGGGGGCGACGGAAAAATTAAGAGACAACGGAAAGGAAAACAGAGACATGGGAATTAGAAGAAGTAGAGGAGAAATTACATGAAATTACAGAGGAACACACACATGTGGAGATAATAAGGGACAATGGGGTCAAGTTGGTGGAATGTGTTGAGACCCAGGGTGAGCGTCAGAGTAACCTCCTTCAGGAACAGGGGGAGATGGTAAGCTTCCTCGAAGCAGATCGCGACCAGGTAAGTCCAGTCGGGCCGTGCGAGATGGAGCGGGTGTATGATGTGAACGGGTCCATGCAGAGTTTGGGGGGGGGTAGAGACCCCGGGACCCTTTGAGTTAACATGAATCCCCAATGTGATTGTCCCGGAGTGCGTCTCAAGGTGTGTGAATGGTGTGAGTAACATGGCGTGCCCCATGAGGCCGGTCTATCTATCGCTAAACCCTTCCCACCAACTAGTGCTCCTTTGCCCGGGCAGGATGTTTACCACATCCTGGCCGGCGCCGTGTACTCGTAGCAAGGTAAGTGAGTGTATGGAAATGGACGACGGATGGAACCAGATGGGAGACATGAGTCGGGAGCCAAGTAGTGGAGCTATTTCGGTAACCGTGCCGGTCCCGTGAGACGCCGCGTACGAGGCCCATTCGGCGGTTTGTGAATGGCCCTCGCGCGCGTGTCTGCATGGAGGGACTCCGGCGCGAGAATGCTCTGCGTTGGAAACAACAAAGCCGCGTGGACAGCGAGAATGCAGATGGCAAGTGTTGTACGAATTTGGAACGGGCGGGTCCACATGCGGGCGCGTGTGTGAAGCTCCCTGTGCTGCATGCCGCGTGTTCTGTTCGTGGAACGTGCGGAGCGGATTCCCCGGACGATGCGCTCGTGCGGGCCTACACGGGAAACTGTGCAGGTTCGGTGCGTGGGTGACGTCACTGGGGACCTCACGGCGTGAGTTACGGGCGAGTGGCGCACGTTGGCTCGCATGGCGGACCCCTCGAAGGTGAGCGCTTGTTGCGATGCGCAGGGCGATGACAAGGCCCCAGGTATAGTCCGACGGAAGGGACGAACGAGCGAGTCGCAGACCACCGCCCTGGAGCTGCAAGGTTCGAGGGGCCTTGCTACGAGTACACGGCGCCGGCCAGGATGTGGTAAACATCCTGCCCGGGCAAAGGAGCACTAGTTGGTGGGAAGGGTTTAGCAATAGATAGACCGGCCTCATGGGGCAGGAACAGTTCCTCATGGAGCC
Source organism: Eptatretus burgeri (assembly GCF_056783735.1). Lineage (NCBI taxonomy): Eukaryota > Metazoa > Chordata > Myxini > Myxiniformes > Myxinidae > Eptatretus > Eptatretus burgeri. Next base: position 120,536,709 of record NC_140963.1, on the reverse strand, counting down.
CGTGGAACGAGTTAGAGGGAATGTTAGGTTAGATTTAGGATGGAAAATGGATTTTGGGAGAAACGGACAGACATGGAATGTGTCGTGGGGATGTAGCTTAGTGACAGAATTAAATGGAATGTGCACTAGTTTAAGGGATGACGAGGAGCATGAGCTAGTTAGTGGGGATGAAGCTAGCAGTGTGATTGAGATTGAAAAAAAATCGAGAAAGGAACATGATGAATGAATGTGGGACAGCGGGCCCAAGAGTGAGTAGAGTGAATGTGGAATGCATGGTGCGAACGAATGATTGGGGGGAGGAGTGATTCCCACCCAAGGGACCCCGGGGTCAGTGTAATGTTAGTTAGTGGGTTAGTCAAATTTACCAAAAGGAGGTCGTTTTGTTGTTGGTGTGGGAAGAAGGCTCGAAACCTTTTTTGGAGGGGTGCAAGAGTCCATTGACCTGCTGGGAGCGTGGCTGTTGAAATGAGCGTAATGAGTAGAGGGCATCCCGGGCACCGGACGAGTCGGTCAGAGTAGGCCATGCGTCCAAGGGACTGGGATAGTGTACTGGGCACCGAATGCCACGTGGGCATATACGGGGGAGGAGCCGGGAATGGCACTCCCCGCGTTCAGAGGGAACAGGTAGGCCCGGAGACAGCCTCAGGGCCCGGGGGTGCCGTAGTTTGAGTTCGGCAGACGGAAGTCCCTGCAAATTGAGCCACGCTGCCCAGCCACGAAATTGTGCAAGGTCACAAGAGAAAATTTGCGGGCCAGGCCCAAATTTATAAGGAACACCAACACAGGCGACGGGAATCGTGGTTGTTAGAACCGATAGTTTCAAGTGACAGGCGTTTTGAAAAGCCCCAGAGATAGTTTAAATTGTAATAAATGCTCGGGTAGTTAGAAAAACTCGGGTAGTGAGGTAGTTAGAAAAAAAAAAAAAAAAAAGTTGTCGTTGTCATGGTTGTTGGCGTTGGCGTGAGGAGTTCTGTGGATCCCGACGATTCATGACCCGAGCTCCGCCACAAACCACGAGTCCCCCACGTGTGACTGGGGATCGGACTAACGACCTTTGTCAGGTGCCGCATTGCGGAGCGCGCCTTCCTTCCGACGACCAGGTACAAGCCAAATTCTGACCCCCAGCTCGTCTCACTCATCGGCTGGAGGGTCGAATAAAGCACCTTGGGTTTTCTTTTCATTTGTGTGTGTGTCTGAGTGTGTTGGGCCCGTCTTGTAAGTAGAATTGTACAAGTGTTTTCCTTTAATTGTACATGGCGTTTTATTTGTGATAACTCTGCTCTGTGTCTCCCTCCCTATTGTAAAATAAATCCCCTGTTAAATGTTCCAGTTCGTTGCCTGTCATTTATACCATTAGCCCAGCATGGTGCGGGCTTGAGAAGTGGTAAGGCCGTTTGGGCCGGTAAGTTGTCATTTGGACCGACGGATCTTGGTAATCCCTGCTCGGTTTACACCCGGATCGAGCTCGGTAAACGACCCGTTCCGCCCGAGGTCCGTCGAGGATGTAGTTTTCCCCGGTAGTTAGACGACGTGGGTACTTAGGTATGTTGAAATTAGGCAATTAACCCTACCCCACTACGGCAGAGAATTGGCGATCACGGTCCTTAAGGACCCGTGACATTCGGAGTTGTCAGAGTCATGACTTAAATTCCAGGTGTTCGGTGGGAGACAGCTCTACTGCTCCACCTGGTGGTCTTTTATCACCGCCGAACCCCGGCCCACAACAGTATTCGGTGGGGGATCAATTATAAATCAAAAGAGGGGGTGTTAACATTGTACAGGGATTTAGTGAGGCCACATATAGAATAATGTGTGCAGTTTTGGTCACCACAACTCAGGAAGGACATAGCTGCCATCGAGAGGGTTCAGTGTAGGGCTACTAGATTGATTCTGGGTCGAGCTAGACTCAGCTATGAGGAGCAGCTGAAGGAGATGGGCCTTTATACACAAGGAAGGAGGCGGTTACGAGGAGAAATCCGACAAGCGCTGATAGGTTGGGGGGAGACAGTACGGTCGGTCCGAGCCCGTTTCTGGACCGACGGCACCACCGCACTCCCTCCAGTCACTCACGGACCAGACCAGAGGCCGGCCAGCTTCCTGAGCCGACCTGAGAGTGTGACCTGAGAGTACTTCTCAATCCGACAAGCGGATTTCAACGGTTTGCGCCCGTTGTACGGTCAATGACAGGAAGGTTGTAGTTATCCAGAGTTTGACTTCCTTTTGCGAGGATGTGGTCTTCTATTTCCATCAAGCAAAGATTGTACATTTCCCCTGCACAGTCGTCGTCAACGTGAACGTTGTGGCAATGGAAAAAATCCTCTGCTAACGCAGCTTTATGATCATTCCACAGTGCGAGTGGGTTACTTTGTTCACAAAAAATCAACAGGACAATGAATAATTTCCGAAGACTTTGCGGGCTCTGTCCAATAGTTTCCTCTCGCAAGGCATTATGTAGATGGTTGTCATCCTCTGCAAGTCCCTTCGCCAGACATGCCTCTCGAAAAGTTGGCAGGATTACACCTTCATGACTCCTGAGATCTTCGAACAATGTCGGACCATGTTCCTGGTGAAGCAGCATGCGTAAAAAAATAGCACTCTGATTGTTTTGGATTGACCGTGTGAACTCTACCGATAGCAGGGCTTCTGAATACACCAGGGAATTGTGGTTCTGGAGTTCCCCTCTTGCGTCGATTCCACTTTTTGTTGCAAGAATCCCACGTGTAATACTCTGGAACTTCGTGATAAGTGAGTGTTTTCGCAAACTCATCCGTACTGCAAATGGTGAAGAATTCTGTCAGAGTTGTCTTTGGTGGTCCCGCTCTGGCGCAGGCATCAGCATTGCTATTGTCAAAGTCCACTCGCTGGCCATTCTCTAGGTGGATAGCCAGCTGCATCACTGGTGGATAGTGTTCATGCATCGGGAAGCCCAAGATTTGGTGAGCAGCTTCCATGGCACCCACGAACCTGGCTTCTTGATATTGTTGTATTTCATCATTATTCTGTCCACCTTCAAGAGTGAAGATCGCTTGGTCACTTCCCTTGTTTACATACTTCAGCACATATTTCACACTTTTGACTGAAGTACAAATTTCAACGTTCGTGTGGCACTTCATTTGTTTTAAAAGCCAAGGGTTGTGAGGTACAACCCACTGATTGTCTATAACGTGCTCGATATGCTGTCCATTTACAATCTTGGCGATTGCGATTACATTCCCTCCGTCCTCTGGGGTGCTCTTGTGGTACTTGGAATAGCTATCCTGCCCTTGTTCCGTCGCTTCCATAAAATCCTTCGGGAAGATTTTTGAGCAGGATCCGTCCTTCATACATGGACTGTTTCTGTTGAAAGGGCCGCACGGTCCATGGATCATGTTGCATTTCACCAGTTCGTGCAGTTAAAGTTCCGAATCCGGACATGGTATTTCCACAGATATGACTTGATCAATATCGTCGGGTCTGATTTTGCTTCCAGGGGACAGCCAGAGTAGTATGTGCACATGAGGGAGCCCTCTTTTCTGGAATTCGATAGAATACAGCCATGCCAGCAAGTCACCAAAAGCTCCATTCTTCAGCAGATCCATCAGTTTCTTCAATTTCAAATGAAAAACACGACAGACGATATCTGGCTGGTCTGATGCTGTTTGTTTCGGTGGAAGATTTTCTGTAATTTCTGATCATTTCGGATTAGTAGTCGAGGTTATGAACAGATCTGGGCTGCCATACTTCCGCACGTATGCGATGGCATCTTGGGTGCGCTCGTGCATATAGTGCGGACCGCCAGTGAATGTAGATGGTAACACGATCCTTTGCCCCACGTTCCACGGATCACAGTCGTTATTAAATATAGCGTCTCTGAAGTTTTGGTAGCTGTCCGCTCTTAGAGCTTTCTGTTCCCGTCTGACAAAATGTAATCGTTCTGTTTCTATCTTACAGTACATGTCAACTAAAAATTGCTGGAACAGTCTGCGGCACAGTAACAAATGATTAGTCAGTTGACACATGATATGGTATGTGTAAAACTGCATTTGCGTTATTTTGCGTGCAGCGGCTGACTGCAAATCTACGCTCCATCCGTCTGTGCCATAAGGAACCAGGATTGGTACTGCAGAGTGTCGTACGCACGGTGTAATTCTGATATATGCTGTAATGCTCCATCACGCTGGTGTAACACAATATCTCTGGTCACAGTTGGTTCATTCGGCATTAGTATGCCTACTTCATCACCGGATGGTGCGTTGTAATGGCGAGGATGTTGTGTGGCCGGCTGCTTGTTTTCGTGGAGGACAACTCCAAGATCTTCTCTTCTGTCTTGCTTCATGCTTTCAACAGCCGTTTTCAGGTTTCTGATGTATTTGTTGTTCTCATGCAATAATTCTGTGAGCTTCGTTACGATGTGTGGTTTCATACCAGTACCGATGGCTAAACGTGCTTCATGTTCGGCTCGTCTGCTGTCAATGAAATAAATTTGCAGAAACTGTGGAGGCATATTGTCTTGCGGATGGAGACTTCCAATTTTGTGACACACTTGACCTTGGACAGTAAAATTGGGATCCCATCCATGAATCTGTCGTTTCGTGCAGCCAAAGCTCGTCATTTGAAATGGGCTATTATAAAGACATACGTTCTGAAGGAAATGGTCAGAATCATTATTTGTTCCGTTGAGTAGTGACAGCAGATATTGAGGTGGCGTTGAGAATAAATCCAATTGGATTTTTCCACATGCACAGCAAAATCCTGGTGGCTCACCAGCGAATTTTTTTGCCTCACAGTAGTTACATGCTATTTCCTTTTCTCCAATATCTGTTTCAAGGAAGAACACATTTTCATCATTTGTGTAGGCTCGTGGGACCGCTGGCAACTGCAGCTGTCGTCTTGCGTTCCTTTGTGCATGGACTTCTGGTAATCACTGGGAAATTCTTCTTCGTTTCGGTGTTCTCGGCATGTTACCACCTGGAAACATATAAAAGTGATCAGTCATGTGCGTTTCAATCAACAGATTTTAGTTCTTGGAATATATAGCCCCCCAGATTATTTTGGGTGCATGGCCTTTTCATGCATATGTATGGCCTGAATGATTGAGATTTCCCAGTGCTGCAGTGGGATTTCCCAGTGCTGCAGTGGAATATCCCAGTGAGCAGTGGAATTTCCAAGTAATGCAGTGGGAATTCCAAGCACTGCAACAGGAGTACCAAGTGTTGCAGTTGAATTTTCAATTGCTGCAGTGGCATTGCAAAGTACTGCAGTGGGTCTTCCAAGTCCTGAAGTGGGGTTTCCAAGTATATAAAAGTGACTTACCGGAATGTAGTAAGATCTTGCAAGCTTACAAACTGACTTTCAGGTACAGTCTCACTTGATGGTCAGCTAAAAAGGAGAGTGAATAACTTGACTTTTATTTTACTTTATTTGGAACAGGAAGACTCCACCAAACAGGGTGGGCAGCTGTACAATTTTTGCTCAGTAGTGACTGATGACTGAGTTGTGAGTTAGTGGATAAAGAAAAAAAAAATCTTAGCTTGACAATTTGAGGATGGTAGTATAATTTGAGTCAATTAGACAATTTGAAGTTGATTACAGGCCGAGAGTGATTGGATCAGAAAAGTATGCTGGGAAGCAAACCACCTGCATCTTTCATTCTACTTTTCAAATGCAAACCTGCAAAACTACCGAATACAACACTGTCTTTTTGCACTGTTGACTGTTCAAATCAAGAGCAAACCTCACCTGCATATTTTTTGCACTGTTCAAATGTTATGCAAATCTGCATCTTTGTTTCACCGTTTAAATGTTTTGCACTGTTGAACAGTTGCTTGCTGGCTTTAAGGATAAGGCTAAAATGAAGGCAAGCTGGATAGCAATCTTTTTTTAGTTTTGGCTTTTTTCGTCTGTTGTCTACAAATAAAGGTGCGTCGGGGATGGTTATGTAGTGCAAATCGGGAAAGGATAAAAAATTACTCATCTGAATGAATGCAAGGAAACCTCAATGCTCATTCCATCGATAAAAGAAACATTTTTCTGGCGATAATCACAATTTTCAATGAATGTGGTAACGGTTTTACTTTCTTATTCAATGAAAGTGGTTATGGTTTTACTTCCTTCTTCAGAGCATTAGGTGTGTCCTGCCCATTTTCACCCCCAAAATTCACAATAGATAATAGTTAGTTCATAACGAAAAGCACATCTAGCCACCTTCCCGATAGTACATTAAATAGCTGACAATTTTCAGGAGGATACGATTTGATTTGACGTCACAAAACGGGAACAAAATTCGGCATTTCTCTCTTATTCTATAATATATTGTTACAGATTTGGAAACCTTTTTCACACAAACAGCCAGAGTCCCCATAGTTCAGTTATTTCAACAAGTATGTGTATCGTTCAAATCCATCCCCAATGTCTAATGGGAATTTCGTGTGTGCGCTGAGTTATTTTATAGTTAGAATTTTTACATCAACAACAACAACAACAGCGGTGCCATCCCTCACTCAACCCGGACTCAATTCCCCACGTGTTTTTGGCTGAAGGCGTGGGCGGAGCCTCCATCGCTTCAGATCGAGGCTCCGCTCTGAGGAAGGGCATGGAGCGTTTCCTCCAGCCAATGAGTGAAGGGCAAGCATCGCACGCGCGCTCCAGCCAATGGGAGGCCAGCGTGCCGAAAGCGAGGACAGAGCCTCTTCGGGGGGCGGGCCTCCGAGACGCCTCGACACACCCCCCGAGACGCACCGTCCAATCGGGAGGCGATTGGCGAGAGAGGAAATCGCTCAGACCTCAAGAGAGTCGTAAAAAAGACGAGAGGACTGCAGACAGTGGTGGTCATGGTTCGAGCGGTCTGTGGTCCTTTGAGGGGCTCCCAGTGGTGGTCGTGGTTTCAGCGGTTTGTGGTCCTTTGAGGGGCTCCCAGTGGTGGTCGTGGTTGGAGCGGTCTGCGGTCCTTTGATGAGCTCCCAGTGGTCGTCGTGGTTCGAGCGGTCTGCGGTCGTGGTGGCTTGGTCTCGATCGTGGTCTGCGGTCTTTTGAGGGGCTCCTCGTGGTGGTGGTGCTCGAGCAGCCAGGGTCGTGGGCCCGTGGATTTTGGGACGTGGGTTCGAGTCCCACCGTGGTGGCTGGAGTCCGGTGTGACCGCACGACGTGGGAAGGTACCCGGCCAAGCTCTGTTCCCCCAGCTCGCCTTCCTTCTGGGCTGAGGGGCCGAATAAAGACCCATGAAGTCCATTTCTTTTGGGTGTGTGTGTGTGTGTGTGTGTTCGTGGGCCCCGTCTGTCAGTGTAAACTGTTAAGTGCCGGTGTTCCTTGTAAATTGCCTTTCCCATATTCGGTTGTAACTCTGCTCTTTGCTCCCCTCCCCAATTATTGTTCATAAATATACCCCCAATTGTTCAATGTACCAGCTCGTTGTCTGTCACTTTCTTTCATTGGTTTAGCACGGTGCGTGTTGGGAATTAGAGAGGCCGTTCGTGCTGTAAATTGTTCATTTGGACCGACGGATCTTGGTAATCCCTGCTCAGTTTACACCCGGATCGGGCTCGGTAAATGGCCCATTCCGCCCGAGGTCCGTCGAGGGTGTGGTTTTCCCCGGTAGTTGGATGACGTGGGTGAAATGAGAGCGAGAGAAGAACCTTCAGAGTTTAGGCTTTATTCCATTTGATTGGAGCCGCTTCTGTGGGCACACCGGGGAATACAGGTTCAGCTAGGAGTACATAAGCAGTAACGTATACATGTGCGATTAATCATTGCAGACTAAATCCGCGTAAGCACGGAGTTCGATATAATCTCCATTCTCACCAGTCAATGAGCACCTTCAGTCAACGAGCATCAAGTGAACAGCCGATGTAAATGGCAATGCCCCGGGGACAATCACCCCGCACCGCGGAGACCTCCCCTTATACGCGAGACGCACAACATGTGATCCCGCGTCATGTCCCTCAATTCACCTCAATTCACCACATTCTCCCCACCTTCAAAATGCAACTAGGGGCCCATCTTACACACCATGATTGCTTTAGCACTATAGGAGTATACATTTCAAGCAACGCGGACTAATAGGTCTACAGAAGAATACATGCCAAGCAGTGATTATTTTGAGTTGTAGGAGCATGGAAATGAGCATCGATATATGATATAATGGGCATATAGGAGCATGAGCAGCGAGAATGCCGATAATCCCCTTTACAGATTGAGTCGGAGGGGGCCTTATTCGTCGACCTCTCCGGGAGTAAATGGCAGTTTCACTTGAGGGAGACTCCCGATCCTCTTGGTGAGCCTCGACTTGTGCCGGGGATGACTCCTCGATCGCTCTCGAGTGGAACGCGGCAGCCCCGTCGCCCGGTGGAGTTCCTGGGGGGGGAATGTCAGAAGGAGGAGTGCCAGAAGGTGGTGTACCTGCGGGAGGAGTACCTGAGGGAGCCAGATGGCGAACCGACACAGTGGTCTCCCTGCCATCCGGGAGCCTGACATGAGCATACTCTGGATTAGTGTCAATGAGTTCGACCCCCTCCACCAGGGGTTCATACTTGCTTTGTCGGACCGGGCGTTTCATGAACACTGTACCGGGATGGGTCAGCCAGTTGGGCACCGTTTGACCGTCAACATAACGTCGCTGGTGAGTAAACATTCATTCGTGAGGAGTTGCATTGGTGGACGTGCAGAGCAAAGAGCGTATGGAATTCAGAGCGTCGGGAAGAGTAACCTCCCACCGCTCGGGGCCCAGTCCTCTCGATTTCAGCGCCAGAGTTACGGCTTTCCAAATAACTCCATTATACCTCTCCACCTGCCCGTTTCCCTGTGGGTTGTAACCCGTCGTTCGACTAGTTGCTATGCCGAGCTCTAGTAGTAATTGTTTTAGCCCGGCCGACATGAAACACGGCCCTCTGTCTGAATGTATGTACGAAGGTTTCCCAAACATAGCGAAGAGGTCAGAGAGACATCTCACGACAGTGCCCGAGGTCATATCCGAGCACGGAAATGCGAAAGGGAACCTTGAATATTCATCAATAACGGTGAATATGTATCTGTTGTCTGTCTCGGTCGGCAGGGGCCCTTTGAAGTCAATGTTTAGTCTCTCAAAGGGAGAAGTGGCCTTGATCAGTCTGCCAGATGCCGCGCCAAAGAATCTGGGTTTTAGTTCAGCACAAACAGGGCATGAAGCATTCATTTGTTTAATATCTTCAACAGAATAGGGAAGGTTTTGTCTGCGCACGAAATGTGCCATTCTGGTTACCCCTGGGTGGCAGAGAGACACGTGTAGGTCTTGCAAAGCCTGACTGATTGTTGCCGAACTGTAGACCCGAGAGAAGGTATCTGCAGCAGGGTTTTCCTTCCCGGGCCGGTAAACAATGTCGTAACTGTAGCAAGCTAGGTCTATCCGCCATCTCATAATTTTTTCATTCTTAATTTTCCCGTTATTTTTCCCATCAAACATGAATGCCACGGATCGTTGGTCCGTAACGAGCGTGAAGTGGTTTCCCAGTAAATAATGTCTCCATTTCCGCAGCGCTTCGACGATGGCGTACGCTTCCTTCTCTATCGCTGAGTGTCTTTGCTCGCTTCTAGAGAGGGTTCTCGAGAAGAACGCGACCGGCCGCCCAGACTGATTAAGTGTAGCAGCTATGGCGTGATCTGAAGCGTCGGTTTCCACCACGAAGGGCACCGAGCTGTCGATCGATAAAACCACGGACTTACTGATATCATCCTTGAGGTTGTGGAAAGCTCTTACAACAGCGGCATCTGGTGGAAAGTTTTTGCAATGCACTAGGGGATGTATTTTCTCGGAGTATTGCGAAATCCATCTTGCATAGTAAGCGAACATGCCGATCACCCGGCGCATTGTCTGCAAGTCCTGAGGTGGTGGAAGCTCACGGAGCGGGCGCAATCGTTCAGGATCAGGCTTAATCGTGCCGTCGGCTATCGTGTAGCCGAGAAGGTCAATTGACCTTGCCGAGAATACGCATTTCTCGTAGTTGAGGGTCAGATTATATTTTCTAGCAATGCTCAAGAATCTGTCCAGATTCATATCATGTTCCCCCTGATCCCTACCGCACACTGTGACATTATCCACGTAAACAAAAGTGTCTTTGAGGTTTTCATCTGAGATGATGTCGTCCATAACCCGTTGGAAGCAAGCTACCCCATTCGTGACACCGAAAGGTATTCTCCTGAATTGGTAGAGGCGCCTCCCTGCCTGGAATGCGGTGTAAGGTTTGTCTTCCTCTCGGATGGGAATTTGATGATAGGCGCTTCGCAAGTCGATGGTGCTGAATACCTTATAATTGGCCACGCGTTCGACCATCTCGTCTATGCGCGGCAGGGGGTAGGCATCGAGTTGGGTAAAGCGATTGACCGTTTGGGAATAATCGACAACCATTCGTTTCTTATGGTTCTGACTGCTGGTTACTAACACCTGTGCGCGCCATGGCGAATCGCTCGGTTCTATAATTCCTTCTTCCAGTAATCGCTTGGTTTCTGAGGTGATGAAATTCATATCAGCAGTGGTATATCGCCGCGATTTAATCGCTATCGGTTTGCAGACCGGCGACAGGTTAGCGAACAGCTGGGGGGACGTCACCTCCGCGGTGGTCAACGCATTTAAAATTAGACGAGGCTTGCTTCCTCCAAAGGGTATTTCGACGCTCGTGTGCTGCTTGAGGACATTATGACCCAGAATTACGTCTGCGCACAAATCACGAAGCACCAGTACCCTTACATCCCGATGCGTGTACCCTTTTACGTCCAATTCAACATTGCAGTACCCTCGTACGCGGGATTGTAGTGAGGTGGCGGCCATGCATACCGTATTGTCAGTCGGGTGGATTACCCATTTCCTGCCCTTCACTAGCGAGCTGTTGACGAAACTTTCAGAGCTACCGGTATCAATCAGTGCCTCAGCCATATGCCCGTTAATTCGTACGTTGATGATAGCCTTGGATAGATTCCCCGGGGAGGCTGCAGTCAATTTATTTTGCGAGTAGAGAGCCGCAGAAGTGGGTTTATTTCTCCTTAGAGTAGATTTACATACCCTGGCATAATGCCCTTTCTTGTCGCAATTCATGCATGTGGCATCTCTGGCGGGACATTTTTGACGAGGGTGCCTTTTGTACCCACAAAAGAAGCATTTACCAACCGGAGCAGTTGCTGAGGAGTTTGACGTGGCCTGGGTATCCGGCTCCTCGGGTGTTTCTCCATCCCCTATGTCTGGCTGTGTCTGTGCCAGTGGGGTTCCTTGGGTTCCCATCGTAGCAGCGTTCATTAGCAGCATCGGTGTCCCAAACGACTCAGATTGCTGCTGAGCCGTATCCATCGCTCGTGCCTGATCGACTACCTTGTCAAGAGTGGGTTGCGCTTTCTCTAGTAAGCGTTGCCGTATGTGGGCTGATCTGAGTCCTTGGATGAATGCCTCCCGTGTGGCTTCCTTTTGGTGTTCCTCGGCGCTTACGGCCCGGAAGCTGCAGTCTTTTCCCAGCTGATTCAGAGCTTGCAGGAACTGATCGATTGTCTCCCCGGCTGCTTGCCTGCGTGTGTTGAGAAGATGTCGTATGTATACCTCGTTCTTGGGCTTCACGTAGAGCGCTTGCAGCACCTCGATCGCTGCTTCGTAAGTGTCGCACTCCGAGAAGAGCCTGTACACGCTGGGCGAGACATGATTCACGAGAGCGGCGAATTTGTCAGCTCCCTCCTCGATGATGGTCAGATAGTGTGAGAAGGAACAGAACCAATGCGACCATTTCATTTCTGCGTCAGTCGCGTTTGGGTCTGCGTCGAACCTCTCTGGTTTGTAGATCTTGTCCATCGTTGGTTGAGAGAGCCGAGAAAACCAAATGGAATAAATTGAAATGAGAGCGAGAGAAGAACCTTCAGAGTTTAGGCTTTATTCCATTTGATTGGAGCCGCTTCTGTGGGCACACCGGGGAATACAGGTTCAGCTAGGAGTACATAAGCAGTAACGTATACATGTGCGATTAATCATTGCAGACTAAATCCGCGTAAGCACGGAGTTCGATATAATCTCCATTCTCACCAGTCAATGAGCACCTTCAGTCAACGAGCATCAAGTGAACAGCCGATGTAAATGGCAATGCCCCGGGGACAATCACCCCGCACCGCGGAGACCTCCCCTTATACGCGAGACGCACAACATGTGATCCCGCGTCATGTCCCTCAATTCACCTCAATTCACCACAGTGGGTACTTAGGTATATTGAAATTAGGCAATTAACAGTAGTCCACGCCGTCAAAATATTGGCGACCACGGTCCGCAAAGGGACCTGGGACCTTTCAGAGTTATCCGAGAGTCACGACCTAAATTCCGGGGTGTTCGGTGGAGACGACTCTACTGCTCCCCCTCGTGGTCGTTTATCGCCACCGAACCCCGGCCCACAACAATATCAATACCATGCACCTGGAGATTGCCGGAATGTCAAGCGATGTCTGAATTGGACAAATTAACACTTTTTGACGGGTTGGAACTACTGCTGAAGTCAATAAAGAAGTTTAAATTTTGAAACTCGGCTGAGGTTAAGAGATTCTTGAGGTTATGGCATGTGCGGAAATGAAATAAAGTCATTAACTATGGCATCTCCAGGTTTTTATAAGCATCATAATGTATCCAGTGATTCGGTGGTATGATGATCAGGCATTCGATTATATGAGTGTGGGAAGTGAAAAAAAAAAGTTGAGCGCTTTATCGTGAAAAAAAGCCGTTGCCTTCTGTTCCAAATTAAGGCATTGTTGAGCAGACCGAACAAAATGGCGAATTAACACCCCATCAAGCTGACGGAAACGACTCATGGGCGACCAAGAATGACGCCTTGAAAGGGCCGTTTAAGTATCTTCAAAACGGGTGTTTATATTGAAAAAAACCCAAACACCCAATTTTCATTCATGCACTACCTTGGAGTTCCCTTAGTACGCATGCAAAGTTTGGGGTTACGAGATTTCATGGTTTTGGAGTTATGTAAGAGACGAACAGACTGACGGACACACACTGACATTTATTCCTACACATTCAATACTAGCGAGAGGTACCCGTGCTATGCATGGGAGGGGGCTGGGCAGCCGGTTTGTGAAGGACTTGGGCAAAAAACTGACTGTAGCTGACCCCAACAGAAGTCAGGTGGATGTCAATGGCGAACTGCAAATGCCGAATCCCCGAATGTCATGGGTGGACCTGCTCACATTATTTCGTGATTCTCCATTAACCTCGAGCTCTATATTTTTTATTTATAAGTTATTATTTTATTTCCAACGTAACTGAATGTGTACGAGGGCCGTTAAAATGTTCCAGGAAGGAGATTATTCAAAAAATTGTACAATTCACTCCTGTGTCAATAAAAATAACCTTTTTGTTTTTGTCTCGTCTGTGATAAAGTCGAGATGAGCTGTCAAAGCCATTATGATGTCCTTCAGTCCATCCTTCGTCCTTCCATCAGTCAATGGGTCCATAAACATTTTTTTGTTTCCATATTACTCCGAGGCTGCTCAACGGATCGTTTTGAAACGAGGCTTGATGGTTGAAGGCGTTGATGCACAAAAACGAATGAAGATATTTTTTAAAATTTACATTCAGGTGGTGAGATAATTAGCTAATCAACCCAAAATGTAATCTGTGTTTGTGTGTCCATCACATCGCGAGATTCCGTCATCTCATGAGATGTTCTGTTGTTTAAGACCTCAAAGACTCCTAAAACCATTTAAAACCCTAAGACCCTCCAATACCCCTAAAACCTCTGAGAACCCTCGGACCCCTGAAAACCCTTTAGAACCTCAAGACCCGTCAAGACCATTTCAAATCCAAAGACCCTGACGACCCTTTGAGACTCTTTAGACCCTATTTATCACCGAATGACTACGTCTACGACCAGCCTCCATCGTGAGATGAGTGTCTGTCCTACCTGGTCAATACCTGGTGAACAGGTTGAATGTGTAACAAGGACCAATTGATTCAATTTTGGTGAAGATCAGAATCCGAGAATTTGAAATTTTTTTCACCATAACCTAAACCGTTCACCCTGGTGGAGATATGTGCTTCACCAAGTGTCGTTTGAGTTACTTTTGTGTCGGACAATCTTGCACATCGTTCCGACTTCCGAGAACAATATGAACCCTCATGGAGAACTTCAAATCATGAAATTAACATCATGATGCTTAATACGGACAACGGGTTCGTTCTCCGTACGTATAATACAACAAGCTCACGTGAAACGACGGTGTCACCTGATTGGACGATCCGTGTCACCTGATGCAAACGTTGATGCGGCGCAAGCTGGAAATTGTCGAACAGTCCTATCTGAGCAGGTGAAACTGATGACCTAACGGGAATGTCTTGCTCGCGATGCGGACTCAAGATCAAGACAGGTTTGGCTTCAGTTATAATAATAGGATCCCTTACAAGGAACTCAAACACAGGAGGGAATTAGGCCCGTCAAGGATGTGAAATGGTTACCAACCGAAGGTTGTTTGTTGGTACTCTATCCTCTTTTTTTTAATGCTGAGCGTCAAGAAAGGAAGTAGCACGTACCTTTTGTAAAATGCCTCGTCTGTCTCAATTGAAGACTCGTGGACACATAGCTCGGTTCACATGCACGCAGCAATCTTTATTCGCCGGTTCAAACCGCTCTACCCGATGGAGACCACACCGACCTCGTCACACACACACACACACACACACACACACACACACACACACACACACACACACACACACACACACACACACACACACACACACACACACACACACTCTCTCTCTCTAGCACCCCCTGGCACTATCCCTCTTACACCTTTGGTAGTGTTACGGTTCTCGGAACCGTATGCATACAACATACAGTTGTCCCGAGTTAGTTATTTCATTAATATACGTGTTGTTAGGTCCCTACCTTTTGTCTAGTGGGAAGACGGAGTGTGTTGCGATGGGCTTTCGTTAGGATTAATAAATAATTTTTCCCCTTTTATTTATTTCCACTTTTATTTGATCCACGGTATCTTCATCTCGCTTGCTACCCTCGTCTCGTCTCCTGAGCCCAAATTCTGACGGGCACTTTGGGCTGGACAAGCGCTTCCACCGTCTACCCGCTGTCTACAGAGACTCGTTTTCTGAGGCAGAATCCCGAGGTTCGGTATAGTAGCTGCGCCACCATTCACCTTCCCAAACCCAGACACGGCGGTGTGGGCGGTCCTTACCAGTGCCTGGCCGAAACCCCGCCCAGAAAGGTGGACCACATGAAGGTCCGGTCCAATCGGGATGGACAATGACGTCGGCATCGCCATGGCTCCACCCTGAACTCCGTGATCTATAAAGTATGGGACAATCCTCAGAGTAGAGTGGGATGCGAGGGAAGGTTGTCGTTGGATTTGAAAGGTCGTGGTTGGTTTTTGAAAGGGAGAAGTCGGAGTTGGTGGATGCGAAGGACCTCGACCAAGCCTCTAATCTGGTCCTGCCTACTGCTCATCTCTCGCCTCTTGGACTCCGCCAGACACGATTACCACACGTGCGGCTGTGGACTGAACTGCACAGCTTTGTCGGGTGCCGCACCACGGAGCATCCCTTCCTCTGAAATGCTCAGGTACCGAGAAACTGTGACCTCAACTCCCTCCCTCCCTGGCTGCAAAATGTCCCCCTTTTCTTTTCATTGGGTTTATTTTGTCAGTGTGTGTCTGAGAGTGTTGGCGCCTGTCCGTTAGATAAGCCTGTGTAAGATCTTTATTGTTGTGATTGTTGCTTTATTGATCTCGGGTCAAGTCTGCACTGTGTCCGCTTTTGTAAGTTGCTTGTAAATTGCCGCACCACACCTCTCTCATCTTCCCCTGCGTAACATACCGAATAAACCTTTTTGTTGTGTCACATACTTTTCCTCGCTTTATTGTAAATAAATAATTGTAGAAATGTTCCCAGCTCGTCTTTGTCTTTTCCTCCATTGGTCCAGTATGGTTCGGATCTGAGTTGAGCCGGGTCTTTATTCCCGATAATCCGTTCCTTCTAGCCGGTACGTCCTGGGCAGTGCCGCTCGACTGCATCCGATCCGGAAAGGTAGTCGGTAGTTGGTAGAGTGATCCGGTTCGGGCAAGGTGTATCGAGGGCGTGGTTCCCCGGTGGTTAAACTGCGTGGTTAATTAGGTAACCCGATTCACTCATAGGCGGGAGGACCCGAGGCCACGCGGTTGAGGTATTGGCGTCCGCGGTCGGTTAAGCGACCCTCCGCGTCACGGAATTATCCGTGAGCGACGGCCTACAATTCCGAGGAGTCTGGTGAGAATTGGCGTCGCTTCCCTCACCTCGTGGTCTTCTCACCCGACCCCGCCGGCCCGCAACACCATCATTCATTATCTGTGTGCCAAGTTTGAACAAAATCGGTCCATACGTGTCTGAGATATGGTTGCAGACGGACGCATGCACGCACGGATGGATGAGGCCCAATCAATGAGCCCCCCGTTTCGGACTAAATTGAACGGGGGCTAATAATGTTATGAGTACGGTGCAGGCAATGAGGACGAGCTGATGAGGGGGTTTCATGACGGGTATGTCTGAACATTTAATTTTCTTGATTGCTTGCTCCACTTGCTGAGCGGCTTGCAAAGCGGTTGATACGGAACGACTGGCTTTGAAAGCGATAGTAAGTTGTTGCAAACTGTTACATCAAACCACTTGGGTGATACGTCGATCCACACCTGTAGAAGAAGAATCCTTTGTAACGATACATATGTATATAATAAAGGCCGTGTCGATATCGTCCTAAATGTCAGTGTAGTTTCCCGCGCAGAATTATGAATGATTTTTTTTTTTCACAATGTGCCATTATTTTCATGTAACTCGTTCCAATCGCACCAAACGGCGCTGCTGAGCCGTAACTGAATCAGTGGCGAATGCGTGACGGCTCGGGCGGCGCCTCAGTTCTTAATGAACAACGAAAAGTTAAAAGAAAAAGCATTTCGAACGAGGAAAAAAAAAATTGTCATAATTGATGAGTGACGTCGTATCAATAATAATAATAATAATAATAATAAACATCGCCGAAAAAAAAACAACAACAAATAATTCGATCTTTTTTTTTTTCTTTTTTTTTTTACGCCTTCTTCACCGCAAACAGTTCGGTGGCATGACGTCAGTGGAGTCGATCATGCCGACTTGCGGGTACTCGTATTTGGTGATCCTGGTGTTGGTTTTCTGGGTAGGTGTTTGGCATTGCTCGTCCTGGTACGTGGTGGTTTGGGCCTTCATGACGGTGTGTACACGCTTAATGGTGACACGTCGCGTGTTCGCAGGCGGCGGCTGCCGGTATTGGCTACTTGGGTGCGCAGGGACTCATTCTGTTCGACAGGTACTCGAACTTCTTCCCTGACAGCTACACGGCGCTGCCGGCGCTGCTGCTCATCAGCGTGGCCTCGTGCCTCGCCCTCGTCGCCGTGATCGGGTGCTGTTCCTCGGCCGGTGACAGCCGGTTCGGCGCTTCCACGGTAAATCCGAATAGTTTCCCTTCTGTCCGTATCGATATCAATTGAGGACGTGAGTGTTTAAAACGCGACCAATTCGTACTTTACACCCTCCATATTTTTAAATAGGGAAATGATGTGAAAGCGCCATGCTTATACACCGCCTATATTACTATTGCCAAATGGATTGCCTCGACTCTTGATTATGAGAGATTAAAGGGCTTGACGTGACGTTCAATAACAAAAGGAAGATGGCGACACAGCGCCGTCGAGAGGGTAGGGTGGGGGGTCGGTGCCTGGGGTCCGTTGAAGGGCTCGAGGTTCTGTAAATTTTTTTTAATTTTTTTTTAACAGTACAGTGAAACCCCCTCATCTGCTCATCCTCATTTCCTCCTCGTTACATTTATTTAAACCCAGAAGTTGATTTTGCTTTCCTTGCCGGACACACAACAGCATTCCCCGCTGTTAATTGTCCAGAGATATCCTGTTCACAGACAGACAGGTGGACACGCAACCTCCGTCCACCTTTGGTGGAGCTAGTGATTGAAATAATAATCTGAGTAATAATTAATATTCTTGTTACTATTTTAGATTTATTAGATACTGGTGGTGGTGGTCATATGGCAGCTGAGCTGCCGGGGTAGCTATCATTTCTTAAAGCGTGACTGTGTCGCTGATGCAGTGCCCCTCTACCGGTACACACACTGGAACTGGTACTCATTTCACCAACCGCGGAAGGATGACAGGCTGAGTCAACCCCCTCGTGTATTAATTCAGCGGCCGACGGGGCTTGAACTCAGGACCCTAGGATCCCAAGCCGCCACGCTAACTACTGAGCCAACACCAGGCTTTATTTGATACTAAGAGTAGCCGTCCCCAGTGATTTAAACAGTTCAAGTTAATCTTTCAATTTTAATAATTTCATGGAGTGTTGAAAAGGTTAATTGTCTTGCACTCTTGGTTGCACTCAGAGCCAAAGCTTCAGGAACCAAAAGCCAAAGAAGCCAAAGTTCTGAACTCCTTATGACACCCATCGTGAAATGGTGGTGCAACGTCAGGTTGCGGAGGTTAAATTAGTCTCGAAAGAGGGCAAAAAATGCAAATCAAATTTCACATCAACATTTATTCATTCATGTTCTCCTGCCTTTGCCAAAGTGAATGTTGAGCTTTTCAAATGTGGCGTGTGAAGCGGCTGCCAGAAACGGGAGACCGCCAATGCACGGACAGATACCAGCTTCAACTTGTACAATAGATTTGTTGATGCTCTCTTTACTTTTTAGCGCTTGTACCGTGAGCTAAAAAAAGGCTGCTGCTGTGATTTTTGCTTTATTTATGAGCTTGTTGATACTTTAATTTAGGATCTTCATTAAAGAAAGGTTCTTTAAAAGTTATAAAAGAGAGGAAGGGCAGAGTTGGAGGGGGGGGGCCCTGAGGTTGTTTTCCGCGAGGCCCCATGCTGGCTGTCGACGCCCCTGCCCTACACAACTGATGCAGTCTGGAAACTGTTTCCATATTGGATATTTGAATGCAGGCTGATGGATGTACAATGAAACTGTTTTGCATTTGTGGGATTGAGAGAGTTCTGCATGGTTCTATTGAGTGTAGTGAAACGTGCAATGAGAGGTATATTGCAGGTAGTGAACCCAATTACCCTGAAGTTTAATCGTATCGTTAGTTTGATGGTCTGTCTGTCTTTTCTTTTTTCTTTTCCAGTTCTTGTTTTTTCTCATTGCTATCTTCTTCTTCGAGGTCGTGGCAGGAGTGCTGGCCTATGCATACCGTGGTCAGGTGTGGTACGGGTGTAAATCTCACGCAGGGTACAACCATAAGGAAATGCCAATGTATTTTATTCCATGAATTTGGAGACCATGGATCAACATGATATATGGGATTTTAATCTGATATAAATCACGTGCTTGGAATGAGAACACCAAATGGGAAAGTGTTCTCACCGATTCATTCATCAGGCTGGGAAGATACTCGGTGTTCTCCCAAGACCTTACTTTTATATGGTTTTGTGGGCATTGCAGGTCAATAGAAAGGTGTCCATAATGATCGACGGTGTGTTCCAAGCTTATAATGGTTCCAGTGCGAATACTGCCAGCCAAGCTGTGGACATGGTACAGAGCCAGGTGTGTGTTTCGTTCAGGCTATTAAGTCATGGGTCATTGTGTCGTCCTATTTTGCTTGATGCCTTATCCTTCCTGCTTTCATCCCGTTCCCAAGCTACACTGCTGTGGTATTCAAAATTATACTGATTGGCAATGGGAGCCATGGTTTAACCACAGTGGATCTGCACCATTGAGTTGCTGTGCACATAACATCTCCATCTGCAGTGGATCGTTGGAAGAACCCACGTTCCTCTACCATCAGGTCTTGCACCACATTCGGGGCCTTCCGCAGTTGTCTCGCTCTTTCGCTGCCATACCCGAACCCGGTGATCGATGCCTTCACTTGGGTGTAGCTCAAGGACAAATTACCATGTGCATTTATTTATTTATTAATGATTGCATTGCGTTTGATTTCTGAATACCTTTCAGGGTTGTCAGATCAAAATTGTTGGTGCTGTGATGAATGCATTGACTTTGATTCTATGGTCTGCAGTGGCATTTGGCTGTTTTCAGGTGAGATTTGTGGATTATCAGGTACGTGTGCGAGTAAGAAAAGGCATTTATTACCGCATGAAAATGGCCAAGTTAGATTTTAATTTCATGCCTGTTAATTATTATTATTTATTTTTTTTTCCCTGACATATACTGGCCCTAATGGAATCGTGCAAGGCCTGGCTATCGATCCATAAAGAACCGTCTGTTTGATACAAGATATCAAATACATGTGCTTCCATCTTCGTTCATTGCTAGCAATTTTATGTTTTTGTGTTTTGGAAATGTATGGATGGATAAAACGAACTGACTGCAGATTGTTTGTTGCAATTGTTGAGCGAATATCTGGGGAAACGCACAGGCAGCATTCGAGGGGCCGCGCCACCATTTCTAATTTCTCTGTCAAATATATTTTAAGACGTTAACCATTTCTTGCTCATTTAAGGGACTATTTTGAATTTGAAAAATGGTGACATTTTACGTATTTCTCATCCCTGAAGGTTAACCTGATGGTGTTTCCTTCCTTCCCCCCCCCCCCATAGACAACCATTTGGTGTGACTGAGTTTCCCTCATAGATCGTTAACCATCAGGGATGAGTTGATAGCCAGGCCTACCCCCCTTCCCCGCCCCCTCAACATTGAGTTTTGTTATCTCGATAGCCTCCAATCAATGCTACAATTTATCTTTGGCCTTACTATATCGGCTTTTATTATAAGTGTCGGTAGAAATGCTCTTTCTCATGCTTGTTTTGACCCAAGGCCTCATTAAAATTTCCACCCCATGGCATAAAAAAAAGAAACGGAGTTCTTGACTTTGATTGCGAAGTGGCATCTATTTTCCCATCAACAAAACTAACTATTGTTTTTGGGGATTTTTTTTTCTTTACCTTTCTTACCCCTCCAGCTTCTTGCGATGGTTTTCACATGTTTGGCCATGGACAGGCAAACTGGAGATCCATATGGTTTTGAACCTCTGCTGTCAACTAGCTTAGCCTAGCATTCGGGCATTCTCCCTGGTGTCTTGGCCCAGTAGTCACTCGGCCTGGCGAGCAAGCCCTGGGTCATTGCTGCTAATTCTCATCAGATCTGTCGCCTAACAGATGAATGTGCATTCTCTCGTTAGAACCTGCAAGTTTGAACTTCACACCTTTGGCCAATTTTGTTTCTTCAACTTCTTCAACTTCCGGTTGTGTATGGAGGGGTACTTTATTATCGATTTGAACGTTTTGTTTTGGAAGAATAGGTTGAGATGTCACCTCCCCATTGTTGAGATCGGCCACCTTCTCCATTCGGTGAACGGTGAAAGACAAAGAAGGTCTAATATTCGTCTTCATCACAATGAGATCATTGGATGAAATTTCAGAGTACTTGACCCCTTATCATTGATATTATGCTCTTGTAATATTGTGCCGTATTTTGGGAGTCTTGCAATTCCATCACTGTGCTATCGAAATTTTAAAACTTGAAATGCAAAGTTTCCCTTCTTTCATGAATGATGTAAATGGACAAACGTGCCCATGTTTCATTCAACTCGAGTGATCATAACAATGTTGCAATAAATCCAAGTGGAACGTGTCTTCAAAAATTTATCTGTCCATCTTTCTGTGGGATAATAGTTGTGCCATACTACATTTGGACAAACTAACTGGTTTCAATCAATTGAACTCTGCTGAATTGGCACACGTGACATCATTATAGCAGTGAGAACGTGATTGGTAGTTGGCTTGTTCATCGCTGACATCCGTAGTTCATTTTTTTCTTCTTCTCTATTTCCCTTTTGGGGGATTGTTGGGATTGTGCTTCCCATTTTTCCCCCCAAAGATCACCTTTTCAGTGGCAGTTCCAGGAAGCCTCTGAGTTTCCCTAATATACCGTAGTGTAGACGAGCATTAATCACGCATAGATTCGACCAGGTGGAGCAGACACGTGCCAAACCCTCCCTGAAGGTCAACAAGCCGGCTGGGTTTTGCTGACTATCTCGTGGCGAATATAAATCCTTATAATTTGGCTTGTAATTGGTTCCAATTTAATGCTAACTTTTGTCGATAGCTCTGCTTAATAACTTTTACAGGCGATCATCACGATACTGTGCAGAGATTTCTCTAACTTTCACGGGCAATTCTACCCTGTCATCTCGCTATAGCAGTCATGATTTTTCAGCAAAGGCGTCAAGTAGGAAATGTGATTTCCTGGATTGGTTACCAACACTGCAGAGACCAACACTGTATGATTCATCTCCATACATTTGTTGTTGATGCTCTCTTTGAGGATTCCTCTTCCTTTGAGAAACATGTCTATGTCAAGCTTGAATCGCCCTCATGTGTAAGTTTATTTCTTTACTTTTAACCCATCAATTTGTTACTGTGCACCAACTAAATAAAAAGCAGAGTGAGGCAATTGGTTCCCTTTGTTTGTCTGTCCACAAATGTCAGTTTATGATGGAGGAACAATTTGATTTCAATTGAATGTTGTATTTTGAACACAAATCGGAAAATGAACCTGTAGTTTTACAGGACTTTGGCTCAGAATTCGACCTGATCTCACATGTGCAGAGAGGAGTGAGATTAAAAAAAAAAATTTTTTTACACTGTCTGTCTGCCTTGCAGTGAAACAAAATTGAAAATCATTTCAAACAAGAAACTTGGTTTTTAACGACGTCATAAAGGACACAAACGACAAGCACGAATAACTAATGTAACATGATAAATGTGGTGTAAAATATGCTGTCAACTGCGGTAAATTTCCGAATTTTTTTTTTTCTACAACCTCTAAAATCTTAATTTTATTCTATACTTGAACACTGCAAAACACTTTTGCCTTTTTTTTTTTTGCCAAAAAAAAAAAGGACTTTTTTTGGTACTTTAAAAACCCTTCCGTTTAGCAGTACTTGGACAAAATATAACGGTATTGTTGTGGTTACCAAATTCGCAAACCACCATTCAGGTCCCTTAGGTGAGGTATCTCGGTAAGTGCATGTGTAGTTAGGCCCAAACCCGTTGTCTAGTGGGAATACATGTCATTTATACGTGCTGCGACTCTTCAGGATAGCCGTTTTTCTTTTACTATCTTTATTTTGGACCAACCGCCATGATTACCACCACAACCACAACATCAACCACCAACCACCAACCACAACGCCGCTTCACCACAACCGCCACGACCTTCACGTCACACCTCGCAACCGTAGCATCGCCACCGTTCTTGCCCCGCTGTGGGTACCGGTGTTGGACTCGTGCAGGGCGCACGTTGAACAGCGTGTACAAAATCACGGATTTTGTGCTTCAAAAACGGATCAAAAACGACACACGCCCACTTTTTGCCGTCCAATCGGTGAGCGAGGGGCGATTTGGCCCCGCCTCCAGAACGATCGATATATGCAAATTTGTGGATCAAAAAGCCTTCACGCCCACTTTTTCTCGGGCCAATGGGGAGCGAGGTGAAAGGTCAAAGGGAGGGGGTCAAAGGCTAAGCTACGGGGGGATAAAAGGACCGTGTTCGTCAGTCAGAGTCGGTCGGAGAGTAAGAGTGTGGAAGTCTGGAGCCCGAAGCCTGCAGTAGCTGGAGAAGCTGAAGAGAGTCGCGAAGGGGAGAGTCGATCGGAGAGTTCAACGAGGAGAGCCCAAAGAGGAGTCCAGAGTCGGAGAGTCCAGAGGCGGAGAGGCGGCAGCGGCGAAGGCAGACGAGGGGGTGCTCGCGACGGTGCCGGGAGCTGCACGCCCGAGGAAGGCCGGCAGCGCGACCTGGCCGAGGTGGAGACGCACACCAGGGATAATAAAGATCCTCTATACCCCGAGCATCAGCAACCCCCTCCTGTTTCCCCCCGCGCTGAGATAGTGCGACCAAGGGGGCCCCTTTCCCACCCCCTGCCCGACACTGTCCGCGAGGCCCGCGGAGTGAGGCGCCATCGCCGCTCTGCGTCTCATCACCAGACGGGTAGGCGCGACCCGGTCTCGGCCTCAGGCCCGCCTCATTCTTGGGGATGTTCTTTTCCTTGGTTTTGGGTATGTGTTGTCGGCGCCGTCTGTGAGGTAGAATTGTATAAGTGTTGCCGTGTGCTCGGTAGTCGGTATTAGCTCTGCATTGTCTTCGCTTTTATATTTGCTTTTTGTGTAAATGGAATTGTTTTCTTTTTTTTGTGTGCATTTGGTGGAATTGTATTTGTGTGCTTCCCGTGTGCCGCGAATAAATGTGCTTTATTGTTGAACTGTTCTCCCGCTTCGCTTCGTCTTTTCCTCCATTGAATCCTCATCTTGCTTCACGTAAAGGGTTGGTAGTGGGCTGAATACGCCCGATAATTAATCGAACCGTCGAGGTCGACGATAACACCGCTCGGTTATTCTGATAGTACGGAACGGGTCGCTTAAGTGGCCCGTGTCCGAAGTCGACCTGCGGCGAGGTGCGATCGCCCGGTCTACCCTCCGCGTGGGTACTTAGGTAGGTCGAATTTGGCGAGCAACCCTATCCCACGCGGGGGCTGATTGGCTCGATCGCGGTGAGACCGAAAGGTCCACCCGTGACTGGTTCCCGGCGTTAGTCCGAGAGGGTCACGACTGGATTGTCCGTCCGGTGGGCGACGTGCCGCGATTCGAGTTACGTGGCCGTCAGCACGCCGGCGGGCGCGAAATCCGCAACAGTATTTTACATCATCACAATCGGTCAAATTTGCTGTTCACAGACACTGGCCATGTCCTTGTATCCCAAGACTACACGGGGTGAGGTGTTCTTATGAACTCCCTAGTTTAAGTGGTAAGACTGTGTGTTTGTCTAAAGTACATTTAACGATATCTTTCGTATGCACGGTAGAATTTCGATTGGACAGCTCGGCTTCGCAACGATCCTTTGCAATTAGGCCTGTCTGCACATTAACGGTGTTGTCAGTTCATGGTTGGATGTTTCCTTGAGGAATCCGATCCCAAGCATCCCAAAATTGTTCAATTGAACGGAAACCTGTAATTCAGGCATTGAACAATTTCATTTTAATGTATATATATTTTTTAAAAAATGACATCTTGTGTATGTATACACATGCACAAGCAACATGCACTTCACAGGAATCACAGGTACCTCGTAATGACTTTAGCCGGGGTTACAAACAGATGCGTCTTGTACAATTCTTTGTCGTGTCCTGCAGCCCTGACAGGTGGAGGAATGCATTCTGCCAGAGTGATGCGGATTGTGTTCGTGCGTTTTGTACCATATCAGGGCTGCAAAGATGATTTCCATGCTTCTCACATACAACAGGCTGTACAGGGGAGAGGAGAGGATTTTCATACATAGATGCCTGCCATGTTATATTCTGTACGTTTGACTAATAATCGTAAATCTTCGGGATATTGATCGATGTAAAGCTTTGGGTTTTTGCATCTGACGTTGTTGCATCAGCGTACACACACACACACACACACACACACACACACACACACACACACACACACACACACACACACACACACACACACACACACACACACACACACACACACACACACACACACACACACACACACACACACGTTAAAATGGCTGTGCTGATTGAGTTCTGGTATTGCCAGCTTGTGTATCACAACAACAGGAAAATGCCAACGCAAAGAACTTCTCTACGACATAATGTTTAAACATGGGACTTCAGGTACACGACTGTGTGCGAGCTCTTTAATTCAGAGCAACGTATCGTAGAGCAGGTAATTCCTGATGAGATGGCTTTGGTGGGTCCCCGGCTCCAAACTCAGCATCTGGCCTGCTGCCGGCTGCTTGTCTGCACCACTGCCATTGGACATGGAATATCAATTTGGCAAAATCGATTCGAATCCATTTCAATGGGTACGCATGCAATTAAAATGATTTCACAGTGAAGGCACATGTTTGGTTCCAGGCAGCGTAGAATTGCAGGTACCTGAAGCTCCAGATTTGAATACAGCGAAGAAGGCGGTGAAAGATCAGCTGTTGTCTGCACAGCAAAAGCCCAGGGTGTTCTGTTTACGGTGTTGTGGAGTTGGGAATGAGGGTAGAGGCCCAAGTGGGTTGGAATCATCTGGAAATGGTGCAGTGGGACATGTGCAAGCGGATCATCAGGTTAGAGTTTCGAAAGGGTGACCAACGAGAAGATGCCATGTTATGTGGGTCGTTCAAATTTGACCTGGAATTTATTTATTTATTTTTTAAAGTAGGCCAGTATCCAACCTTGGCGAGCAATCATAACCATAGTCTACTGCCATTAATCTTTAAATCTCGACAACCTTGATGATTTTGTTGACCAGAAATACAATTGTTTGCCGATCCACCCAATGTTCTCTCGCCCACCATTTTGGATTCTCCATGTATGCAATAAAACGTGAAACAAGTGATTATGACTACTGGTTTTTGATGCTTCAAAAACAACTTCCCTCAAAAACACCTCTATTTGTTCCTCTGAGATTACATTATATTATTTATTTATTTTTTTGAAAGGTCATCATACAAACCATCAAGCCTGGTGTTGGTTTCGTGGTTAGGGTGGTGGCTTGGGATCCTAGGGTCCGAGTTCAAGCCCCATTGGCCGCTGAATTAATACACCAGGGGGTTGATTCAGCCTGTCATCCTTCCGAGGTCGGTAAAATGAGTACCAGTGTGTACTGGTAGTGGGGCGCTGCATCAGCGACGCAGTCACGCTTCCAATAAATGATAGCTACCCCGGCAGCTAAGCTGCCATACGCAAGACGAGGAAGATGCAACCCATGGTGTGAGGCCAAATTTAGTAAAAGGGTAGGCTGACACCATGTCATCGTGCGATGCTGCTTTTTTAAATCCAGGAATCTTGTCACATCTGGCGTGTACCGCAGCATGGGTATCGCACATCGCCTTTGGGATTATTGACTTTGGAACACTTTCCGTGATCATTCAGGTTTGGTAAATGAGCGGCATGCTCGCGAGCGGAGTGGGAGCAAGGCGACCATGTTGGCTTTACGATAGGCGCCGTAACTCAGGAGGCGGCAGACGTGCACGGCACCTTGAAGGGCAGCTCAACGCCATAATTCATCACCCTGAGGCTAAATTAATGCAAGTGTCCTGACCTCGCGTGCGAGAGGACACATGTCTTGTTAATTTGCTAGGCTTTTGAAAGATAAATTGAAGGCAAACGGTGGAATTTGTTGTGTTAATAAATTGGTATCGTTGCAGGATTTGTAAAAATGTGTGTCAGAATGAGGCCCAAGTGTGTGGCGGGGTTCCAGCGTAACAACCACCCTCGGTTCACCAATGTTGCGATTGTGTTGCGCGGTTGTTATGCCGATTTGGATGAAAGGCCATCTTTCCGCACATGTGATCTCAAGTGAGCCATTGCTCTCGCTGTCGAGTCAAGTGGCTCCGAGATGATCAATGCATAACATAACTGTGTACATTTTAAAAAAAATGTTTTTACTTTTTATTTTTATTTATTCATTTTTCATCAGCATATTTTCATTCTCAATTGGGCCGCATTTCTTTATTTTCCTCTCTACAATGCTGTATCTTCTGCCGAGTCGGTAAAAACACAAAGCATTAATTGCTATCTTGGGATATTGCCAAATAGTAAATGTTCCTTTTTGTGTGCAATTTTCTACATTATGGATTTCCTTTGAAGCTCTGTGATTTTTTTTTTTTTTGTATTGTTTTATTTTAAACATTTGTTCCTTTTACTTTCCACTGCGTTCCAGGTACTATTCCTCATGGTGGAGACATTCTTGTCGAATGGAGAATTTAACATTTTTTTTTCTCCTTGTGTTTATGTGAATCCTCAGGCTGGCAAGATAGTCTAGAGCTTTATGTCCCGGCCTATGAGTCGTCCACCCTAGATTTGAATCCCACCTAAGCTATAAATTGCTGTCCTGGTGTTTCGCAGGCAGGGTGAGACATCGACTTATGCTCCGTCCCTCGGATGGATGTTAAACGGGCGTCCCGTCTTTCGGGATTAGTTGGATGTTAAAGATCCCACAGTGTCCCTCGTGGAGAGTAGGCGAGCTATCGCCGGAACCCTGAACAAATTACAAATGTTTGTTCGAATGCACAGGGGTACCTCATCAACCGACGCTTCAGTAATGATGCAACTAACAGGCTGAATTTTGAACCTCCCTTCCAAAATGCATTTGCTAACGACAACCGAAATCCTCTAAAGGAAATAGCATTGTAAAAAGTACTTATTTTTCTTGTTGATCTTCCATCTTCTGTAGCTTGATTTACACATCATTTTCATCGCAAAAGGTTTTCCCCTTTCCCCCATTGACCTGGATTATTAGCCTGATGTGATATTAAGGAGACAGATGACTGGAGAGACTATCAAATCAAGCAATGCCTCAATGGCTGCTGGTTAAACAAGGGAAAGGTTTTGCGAGTAGATCGAATTCTCGAATCAATTATTTTTATTTTTACCATTCCTTGACGCAACGCAAACAGTTTTAAAATAATTTCAAACAGAATATCGAGCAATATCTTGCTGGTCAAGGCAGAAATGAGAAAAAATCTCATTTTCATATAAAATGCACAGCGATTTGTTATTGCAAGAACCTTGGGATTAAATGCAATGTTTGAGTTGTATCTGCTCTGCTATATTTCCACCCGTTGTAATAGCAAAAACCTTTCTCCCTCTCCCATATATCTGGGTACAGCTTGGGATAACTCACATTATATCTCAGGTATATTCTGCATGTTAACAACCCAAATCTGGACTGGGTTTGGGATGGGAGTAGGGGTGGTGTGGGCGAGGGATTCGATGTCTTTGGTGAGAGACGAGGTTGTTTATTTCTACAAATATTGGAAATATGAGGTCGTATTATCTGGAGATTGGAAGGTACTCTGCTTGAATCCTGCTGCCTTCGCTGTCTAGCTCTGTAAATTGTGGGGATTTGAGCATGCTCATGAGAGGTCACACACGTGCCGTGGGAGATAAAATGTCACCTTGGTTTTTCAACGACGTTGGCATTCCTTCCGAGAGCTTGTCCAGTAGCGCCTTCATCTCGGCAATGTCTCTAGTGAGCGGGAACAGAGGAAGGAAACGGGGTCGAGTTAGGATCCTCATGCTGCAAATCCAATTTAGAGTGTAAACATTCCAAGTATGAATACAGGTGAGGCGGTGACGGTCACATCACAAATTATGTCTCAACCATGTGTTTACCAACTTGGTATTCGCACTCCCCAAGGAAATCACCGTGGCAATTGAAGCACATTGTTTTGGAGCTGAGAACAAGCACAGCAGCTATGCTGTCATACCAGACAACTGTCAGTTTGTGATGTGCAAAGGTGTGCAGCCATCTCGAATGGATTTGAAATGTCAGCAATAAATAGTATGAGGAATAAGTACACATTTATTAAAATGATATGTTTGCAGAAAAGACAGGGTGCATAAAATTTGGAGCGATGAGTGTTCTGACAGACAAAATGTTGGTGTATAGGGTTTGGCAATTGGACTATATCTATATACCCTCTGATTAGGAGACTCCGTGGTGAGAAAGATTGATCACAGTTGAACACGTTTTTCTCGAAATACAATCCATTCTTGTCTTAAAGCATAACGGTATGCAATTAGGAAGATGTTTTCCGCTCGCCACCTCAATATGCAACATTGGGAATGGTAGGCAATTGGGCCGAGGCATTTAAATGGCCGCTGGTCATGAAATGTCTTAAATTAGTAATTGTTTTAAGGTTCTTCCATGAAGTATTTATGCTTGGATTACAATATTGAGAACAAACAAATATTCCAATGATTTTGAAATCTTCGGACTTCACCGCATCAATATGTGAAACATCCAGCCCAAAAGGGAGAGCTACATTCCATGTCCAGCTGGAGATGAACAGTGCTCCGTATAATGATGAGCAGAGCAGTGCTTTCTCGGTAGTTGGTTGTTGACAGCAACTACTCAGGGTAGTACTGCCGTTCTGATTTAGGAGCGTTAAAGTGGTGCCTGGAACCATTATCCTTTCCGTGTCAGGATCGCTGGTCTTACCTTCTGTCTCATGCAAACTATAGCTATCAGACGAGCTTTATTCTCTTTCTTGCAAACAAATATAATACACTCTTCTAACTCATTTTCACTCCATAATCTTTACATTCTCTCTTTTTCATTTCTCTTTTTTCTCATTTCCTCAGAAACCTCCAATTAAATATGATAAAGTCCGAAAAGTCAATGGCCCCGAGTTCCTGGGATTATGGGGTACAAATAATCTCCGGTGACCTGCCTGTCTCTGCTGCCAATGAGAGAGGGGGCTCAGGCAGTAGTAGTAGTCTCAGGCCCTCCCACGACCCTTGTCTTTTGAATCAACGTGACTTTTTTTCAATTAATTTCACCAACATTTGTAGTCTTTCTTCAAATCTTTCCTCTGTTGAACATCATCGAGCAAGTACCTCTCCTAATATCTTGCTTCTCTAGGAGACCCAATTGTCACATGATGTTCTCATTAAAACCTTGAACGTTTCGAACTTCAATCTTCGCTCACGATTCCGCTTCGAAGGTGGAGTCTGTGTCTATTCCAACATCAACACACCTGTTGTATATGCCTCGTGGACCTTGAATCTCCAAACTTTAATGTCTTCTGGCTTAAGATTTGTCTCCAGACCATCACTATTTTACTCTGTTTCCCTTACTACTCTCCTAACTCTACAAACTTGAAGCATTCTTTTATTATCTTAATTCCTGCCATGAGGCCATGACATCCTCACACCCTCAAGCAGAATTCCTCTCTTTAGGAGACGTCAATGTACATACACCACAGTGAGTGGTTGAAATCTTCCCACACGGATGTTCGAGAAGTTGAAGCTCTTACACTTTCCATTCTCAATGATTTGGAACAAATTATCAATCACCCTATCCATATTCCAGATCATCATGATCACTCTTCCAATTCTTTGGATTTCTTCTTCACCTCCAATCCATTGCGTAATAACCACACGAGTTCACCTCCAATTGGGTTGTCTGACCACAATCCCGTAAACGCCTTCACCTAACATCACTCCTTCTCCTCCGATTGCTCCAACATGACAGAATTGACATTTCAATAGCGCTCACTGGACTGGCTTATGAGACTTCTTTTTTTTGACTTTCCCTGGGAAGATTACTGCCTCTCGGGCGATGCCTCAATTTCTGCTGAACGTATAGATGAAGTTATTGTTGCAGGAATGGAGGCTTATATTCCTTTCTCTTTCAAGTCTATCTCTCCTACCAATTCTTGGTTCAATAATTCCTGCTCTGGAGCCATTCATGCAAGGGATGCGGCATATGGGACATGGAAAAATTCTTCTTCCTCCGACTCGCATTCAGCTGTTATATCTGCCAGAAATCATTGCAAACATGTTATTCATGAGGCGAAGCATTCCTTCATTCAAAATAAATGTGACAACCTCTCTTCTTCCACTAATAGATCTTTCTGGTCCTTAGCTGAAAGTATCTCCAACATCAACTGTCGTTCTACCTTTCCTCTGCTTTTCCATTCCAATGATACTTATCGCTGTCTCTCCAACTCATAAAGCAACTATTTTTGGTTATTTTCTCCTCTTTCCACACTGGATGGCTCTACCATTCCATCTCCCTCTGATGCTCCCCTTACCAATCCTATGCCCCTCCCTGTAATCTCTTTTCATGCAGTCAAAAAATATACTCCTCTCTTTGGACACAAGCGAGGTGTACATGGACAAGATGGCATTCCTCCTCGTGTCTTGAAGTGCGTGCTTCAGAATTTGCACCCGTGCTTGCTCGTTTGTTTCGTTTTTGTTTAAAAACCCAATCTTTTCCTCTTTGCTGGAAACAGGCATGTGTACAACCTAATTTAAGGAAGGGTGATCGTTCAAACCCTTCCAACGACTGTCCTATTGCTCTGACTTTATATTTTTCCAAAGTCTTTGAATGTCTTCTCAATTCCCATTTACTCACTTATCTTGACTCTCCCAGTCTTCTATCTGACCATCAATATGGCTTTCATAAGGCAACTTCTCCTGGTGATATCCTTTCTTATATTATGAACAAGCAAATACCACCCACCACTTCGCTGACGGGAATATTAAGAGGGGAGGAGGGGTGGGGGAAAGGAAGACAGTGAGAGGAAGGGAAGGCAGATGTGCGGTGGAGCGTTAATTACAGCCCGGACACGTCCAGAGCCAAACATCACCCAGACACGTCGGGAGCCAAGCTGGCCAGAGACAAACCCTGTCCGGACACGTCCAGAGATAAACACTGTCCAGACATAACCACCATCCGGATACGTCCAGGGACAGAGAGGGAGAGAGAGAGGTGTGAGAGGAGGGTGCTACACTCATACACACAGACACGGTTGATATCGGAAAAAAACCCAAAAACCTTGATGAGTAGCTTTCACCGAAAAACAACGTTGCATTCATATAGACGTTTCAGGGATATGTTCACAAATATTAGTCTTTATAAACAGCTGTGTGACGAGTGGGAAAAAAAATTTGGCTCGGTAATTAAGAAAATACGTTAATACGGAACGGAAATCAGGTGTCATTTCACAACTCACTCGGGCCGACGGAGCACAAAGCACACACTCAGGCCGATGGAGCACGAACCACTCGCTCAGGCTGACGGGGCACGAATAACTCGCTCAGGCCGACGGAGCACGAAGCACATGCTCAGGCCGACGAAGCACGAAGCACTCGCTCAGGCCGACGGAGCACGAAGAACTCGCTCAGGCCGACAGAGCACGAAGCACTCGCTCAGGCTGACGGAGAATGAATAACTCGCTCAGGCCGACGGAGCATGAATAACTCGCTCAGGCTGACAGAGCACAAAGCACTCGCTCAGGGCGACAGAGCACGAAGCACTCGCTCAGGGCGACGAAGCACGAGCCACTCGCTTAGGGCGACGGAGCACGAGCCACTCGCTCAGGGTGACGGAGCACGAGCCACTTGCTCTGGGTGACAGAGCATAAGCCACTCGCTCTGGGTGTCGGAGCACGAGCAACTTTCTCTGAATGACATGGCGGGCAAAAACGTCCGCAGTAAGTGAATGATTCACTCAGGATGTAGCGCAGTTCCGCGATCAACTGTAAGGCATTCAGCAAGTGGCTTAAGCACTCATGCAAGCTTTACAATCAAATTCTGGACTTTGCTGTCACTGCATATCATATAGGATCCCTTTAACTTTGAAGCCAGTCTTCACTTCGCATGCAGCAGTTGATGAAATAAAATGAATTCGTTCAAATAATAACTTTATCCAAAAAGGAGTTGCAACTGAATCCAGATCAACCTTGGAGACATTGCCAAGTTCAATTGCCCATGAAATATACATTGCAGATAATCCGCCATCTTGTCTGCTCATCTGTGCACGCGTGACGTGGTACATCGGTTCAGGTTCCGCACAAACGTTATAACTTTTAAAAAAACGTCTGTTTTTTACCTGGTTTGCTTTGATTCCCTGTAGAGCATCTCACGAAACCTCCGAAAGTATACACAGATCTGGCAGATGCTATGGATAGGCAGTCCCTCTGGGGGACAGGGCACGAGGTTGAGCAGTGAATGCATTAAATCATATACAGTAGCTCAATGAAGCTGGTCAATTTTGGCGCGTCCCTAAATTTCTTTTGTTCACTCCATATAATTCTCCAAACAGTCGAAAAAGATGAGTTTAATGCTTTGGAAATTTCACATTTTTCTTGTGTATCTATAAAGGAGGAAGAAACAAGCCTTGCTTGCTTAAAGTAAATAGCCACATTGGCTTAGTTATAAGACTCGTTATTTCTTTAAATTATCAGATTTCATGACAGATTTCGACACTAATTTCGTCCAGATGAAATACGGTCTTCAAAACCGAAATAATATTTTGATCACATACTTTAATTAGCCCCTGAGAGTAGATCGTGGAACATTGTATCATAAAATGCATGACATCGCTCCAAGCTCCGAGTTTGAAAACTATAGATTTTACAAAAGCGATGTACACAGCAATTCGTAGCTATGATGAACTGGCATTCGATATAATGAGTGAGGAAAGTGAAAAAAAACTTCATCATAAATAAATAATTGCAGCCTGTTCCAAGGTAAGGCATGGTTGAGCAGGTGAAAAAAAACATGGCGGCTTCAGACCCCAGTGAGGTTAGCCAGGAAACGCCTTGAGACACCAGACAGTGAGGTGGCTGAGGATCACCTGATGAAGGATATAATTAATTAAGGCCGTTCATTATCTTCAAAAGGTGTATTTAAATTAACCCAAACACTCAATTTTCACTCTTGCACTTCCTTGGAGTTTTCTTAGTTTGCATGCAAAGTTTCAGGCTGATAGGTTTTATGGTTTTGGAGTTATGGAGGAGACACAGACACACACACACACACACACATTTACCTTTATTAGTATAGATATCTCGGCTTCTTCTCTGAGAGATTTTTGGGGAATCTTTTGTTGTCGGCTTCGGTATCTCAAAAGCCTTTGAAAGAGTTTGGCATCAGGGTCTTTTATCTCGGCTCCCCTCTTTTGGCTTTCCTCCTTCACTCTGCTGTCAAATATCGAGCTTTCTCCTGCCATTCTATCTCCGTAACATTTGATGGTTCAACATTTCTCTCCTTTCTTATCAACAGCGGTGTCTCTCTGAGTTGTGTCCTGTGCAACACTCTTCCTTATTTATTTATTTTTATCAATGATATTCTTCTACAAATGACCAAATGCACTCGTATGCTGATGACTCAATATTACATTCCTCCATTTTTTTTTTTTTTTAACATCTGTTCCATCTTCCCACATTCGATCTACATCTCGTTTCATCTCAGCCACCTTTGAAAATTCACATGTGGACAAGATCTCCCAATGGGGCAAATGTAATCAAGTTAAGTTTAATGCTTCTAAAACTCAATTTCTTCCCATATATCTCTCTCTCTCTCTCTCTCTCTCTCTCTCTCTCTCTCTCTCTCTCTCTCTCTCTCTCTCTCTCTCTCTCTCTCTCTCTCTCTCTCTCTCTCTCTCTCTCTCTCTCTCTCTCTCTCTCTCTCTCTCTCTCTCTCTCTCTCTCTCTCTCTCTCTCTCTCTCTCTCTCTCTCTCTCTCTCTCTCTCTCTCTCTCTCTCTCTCTCTCTCTCTCTCTCTCTCTCTCTCTCTCTCTCTCTCTCTCTCTCTCTCTCTCTCTCTCTCTCTCTCTCTCTCTCTCTCTCTCTCTATATATATATATATATATATATATATATATATATATATATATATATATATATATATATATATGTCTCTCTCTCTCTCTCTCTCTATATGTCTCTGTATCTCTCTCTCTCTCTCTCTCTCTCTCTCTATATGTCTCTGTATCTCTCTCTCTCTCTCTCTCTCTCTCTCTATATGTCTCTGTATCTCTCTCTCTCTCTCTCTCTCTCTCTCTATATGTCTCTGTATCTCTCTCTCTCTCTCTCTCTCTCTCTGTATCTCTCTCTCTCTCTCTCTCTCTCTCTGTATCTCTCTCTCTCTCTCTCTCTCTCTCTGTATCTCTCTCTCTCTCTCTCTCTCTCTCTCTCTCTCTCTCTGTATCTCTCTCTCTCTCTCTCTCTCTCTCTCTCTCTCTCTCTCTCTCTCTCTCTCTCTCTGTATCTCTCTGTATCTCTCTCTCTCTGTATCTCTCTCTCTCTCTGTATCTCTCTCTCTGTATCTCTCTCTCTCTGTATCTCTCTCTCTGTATCTCTCTCTCTGTATCTCTGTATCTCTGTATATCTCTCTCTCTCTCTCTCTCTCTCTCTCTCTCTCTCTCTCTCTCTCTCTCTCTCTCTCTCTCTCTCTCTCTCTCTCTCTCTCTCTATGTCTCTATGTCTCTCTCTCTCTCTATGTCTCTCTCTCTCTCTATGTCTCTCTCTCTCTCTATGTCTCTCTCTCTCTCTCTCTCTCTCTCTCTCTCTCTCTCTCTCTCTCTCCTCTATAAAACTCCTCTCAACTCTCCGATGTCCTTCGAAAGCTCCACAATTACACTATGCGATACAATATACCTACTAGGTATCACTCTAACATCAAATATATCCTGGAATCCATACATTACGCAAATGGCTAAGTCTGCCTCAAATAAATTAGGAGTCCTGTTGAGATGTCGAAGATCCTTCTCCTCTGAACAGTTGCTCCAACTATATAAAGGATTGATTCGTCCTTGTATGGAGTTCTGCTCTCACATCTGGGGAGGTTCCAGCTCCACATACTTACTGGACAGAATTTAATACAAAGTAATCTGACTTGTGGACTCCACCAATCTGACCTCAAAACTTGACCCACTCAAATTACACCACAAAGTTGGCTTTCCCTTTTCTGTAGATATTACTTTGGTTTCTGCTCCTCCACCATCAGTGAGACCAAGGAATACTCACTCGACAAGCCACAACATCACATGATTATTGTGTGGCCATTGGTAACTGAAGGGTGGACTGTTATGATGTGTCTCTTCCCCTCCACTGCCAAACTCTGGAACTCTTTACCTTAACATGTATGACCTTCCCCTTTTTTAAAGGGAGATTTTTAGCCGCGTCTCGCGTCACAAACGCCTGGATCAAAGAGAGCTGTTTCTTCTTCTTCTTCTTCTTCTTCTTCTTCTTCTTCTTCTTCTTCTTCTTCTTCTTCTTCTTCTTCTTCTTCTTCTTCTTCTTCTTCTTCTTCTTCTTCTTCTTCTTCTTCTTCTTCTTCTTCTTCTTCTTCTTCTTCTTCTTCTTTTTTTTCTTTTTCTTCTTCTTCTTCTTCTTCTTCTTCTTCTTCTTCTTCTTCTTCTTCTTCTTCTTCTTCTTCTTCTTCTTCTTCTTCTTCTTCTTCTTCTTCTTCTTCTTCTTCTTCTCGGCTTTTTTATACACAGGATCCGGATCTCCTTAAATACTAAACACCTTTACACATCCTCGCATTGAGGGTGCCTTTTGAGAGAGTCTATCATGAACTTTTAAATATATTCGGACATTTGCTTTAAAGTTTCGAAAAGTTCACGTTACTATTTCAAGATTGTTCCATTTAATGTGTTGTAATTTCGTAAATACACGATTTTCTCGTCATGAACGAGGAGCCTTCATGACGGGTCTCGCTATTGGCTCCATCAAGGCACGTGACGAAATATCGGAAGTTGTTGTTATTAACTTTAGAACGCGGCTCTTGGACACATTTGTCCTTGTTTTTTTTGTTTTTTTCCTCTTTCCACAGGTAGTAAATGAAATCCTGATCATTAACGATCCCAAGAACTGGTATTTCATGATTAACTAGTTGGTATTCGTAGACTACCTCACACAGTCTTGAGAAGGACTTGGTGCGAGTCAACTTTTCTGGCGGCAAAATTTGTAACTGCGTGTACATGCACCTCTGAGGTAAATGTGTACAAATTATACTTTGTAAAGTCTGCTATAGAGTACATTCATAATCCTTAACAGAGTAACTTTTATTCTCGTTCTCGAGTGTTTTTCATAACGATCAAGGCTGATAAAGATACCAGAATCGATCGTGAAAGTATAAATCATACGAGATCGTTAAAACGTCAAAGTATACGTCTTCTTCTTCTTCGTTTTGTTTTCACCAGTCGAGCATAAAGGCTGAAGCAATTACAATGATTCTAATTTCTAACTGTTTTCAATATACACTCAATATGTGTGATATCAAATGGTCATGAAACACGTGGTAAAGTTTCAATTTCCTCCGTTGAACGGTTTTCAATATACACTCAATATGTGTGATATCAAATGGTCATGTAACACGTGCTAAAGTTTCAATTTCCTCCGTTGAACAGTTTTCAATATACACTCAATATGTGTAATATCAAATGGTCATGTAACATGTGGTAACGTTTCAATTACCTCCGTTTAACGGTTTTCGATATACACTCAATATGTGTGATATCAAATGGTCATGTAACATGTGGTAAAGTTTCAATTTCCTCCGTTGAACGGTTTTCAATATACACTCAATATGTGTAATATCAAATGGTCATGTAACATGTGGTAAAGTTTCAATTTCCTCCGTTGAACGGTTTTCAATATACACTCAATATGTGTGATATCAAATGGTCATGTAACATGTGGTAACGTTTCAATTACCTCCGTTTAACGGTTTTCGATATACACTCAATATGTGTGATATCAAATGGTCATGTAACATGTGCTAAAGTTTCAATTTCCTCCGTTGAACGGTTTTCGATGTCCACTCAATACGTGTGATGTGAAATGGTCATGCAACATGTGGTAAAGTTTAAATTTCAAAAAGGAATAGGTCACGTGAGTAGAACGTACAAACGTGTCTGCAATTTGTTGGTCCCTTTTCTCTGCAGCAATTTGTCGAATTGACACCAAATTTTCACCATCTTACTATAATTCACCGTCTGTCCGTCTGTCCGTCTGTCTGTTCCCAGGTACCGCAAAAACGGCTGAACCAATCGCAGCCATTTTTTGGGCGTGTAATCCTGTGACCCCTTGGAGTAAAATAGGCATAAATTTAATAACATGACCCCCTTGACGGCTGCTGTAGGGAGGGGGGAACAGGTGCTTCTAGTAGATTGAAACTTGGCTCCTGTCCCATGGGGAATAAATGTGATATATTTTTTTTCATGATATCAAAGGTGTCTTCGTTGTGATGTCATAATTGCATTAGTAGAGCGCTACATCCCATCAGTATGAAAATTTTTGAGGGTTATCTCGGGATAAATTGGTCAACAGAAAGATAGATATTGATGTCATCAGTCATGTGGTTCGGCAGCCATTTTTTATTTTAAAGTCCTTCAAAAATCTTCTCCGAAACGGTTAAACAGATCGAGGCCAAAACTTTACAGGTATGAGCGTCTATGCATGAGGAACAAAAAGTTCCCCACCTATGATGTCATAGGTCACATGGTTTGGCAGCCATATTGGATTGAAGGAAAATATTTTAAAAGATTCTCACTTGAACCACTGCATTGATCGACATGAAACTTCAAAATTATGATTTCGTAGTGATGGAAAATATGTTTTAAATTTAAAACTGATTGGACGCATGGTTTGGCAGCCAGAATTATTTAATTTTTAAAATTAATCTGGGTTCTTTTTGATTATTATTATTTTTTTTTGAATAAGGCTCACTTGGCTGTGCCTGGATGGGTTTGAGGGGAGAGGAGCAGCAGCTGAAATCCGATTCCTATCCGGTTTCCTCCTGATCTTTGCTTTTTGCTTGTTCGGGTTCCTTCTGATTACTCCAATGCAGGACTGTTCTTATTTGGGCTTCCATTTGATTTTAATTTAATTTTTTTTGTTAATCTCA
Source organism: Eptatretus burgeri (assembly GCF_056783735.1). Classification (NCBI taxonomy): domain Eukaryota; kingdom Metazoa; phylum Chordata; class Myxini; order Myxiniformes; family Myxinidae; genus Eptatretus; species Eptatretus burgeri. Next base: position 120,497,535 of record NC_140963.1, on the reverse strand, counting down.
TTCTGAATTTAATTGAATAAAGAGGACGTAATGGGTCAGGTGTCCAATCAAAGCGGGACAACTTGGTACTCGGTCATTGCTGCCAGCAGTTATAAAGTGGTAGTCCTAGTGTTAAGAGCATACATGAAAAACCATTCAACGGAGGAAATTGAAACTTTACCACATGTTACATGACCATTTGATAGAGCGCATATTACTTGGATGACACATGCCCCCTCAGAACTTACATGGTGAATTAAACAAAGCCTTATTCCCAGAAACATTGTCACTTCATCGCTTTAGAAATTAGAATCTTTTCCAAGTATAATTTTTACACATTTACCTCGGAAGTGTAGATACATGCAATTACAAATTTTGCTGCCATAACAGTTGGCTCACACCATGTCTTTTTCAAGACTGTGCGGGGAAAGTATTCTCTGAATACCATCCAGTTTAAAAAAAAAAGTGATTTTGCACTATTGGGGGATGGGGCCCAAAACGATATATAGAACGATATTTCAAAAAGTTCTGGACAAGTTATGACAAAAGTTGGTTGATGAGTGGGTAGGTGACAAGAACAAGCTATTTAGATTTTGGTTCAGGTCCAGATTCAGATCTGGCCTATCAGTGGGATACAAAACGCAAACTGTTCAGCTTCGCGTCGGTAATGCGCCCAACCGAGTGCCATTCTAGTTTACTTTAAAGTTGCGGCATGGTTTTGAGAGATTCACTCGGTAATATGGTTGTTCCTCCATACCGTTTTCTATCAGGAATGTGGCAGAAAGTAATAAGCACTGGCTAAAAACACAATTTACAAAATTAATCGTGATGCCGTCGAATATGCTTAGCCATTTCTACCGTGGCAAGCCCTCAGGCCAAATGGGCATGCTTCGAGGAGGCCGTTGCGGAAGTCCTTGAAGCGTCTCCAAAAAACACGTGATTACGGCAGGGTTTTTGCATTTTTATGCATGTCAAAGACCTCATTCACACGTACAGTATTTGAAAAGAAGCAAAGCTGCAATCCCAGCAAGCTCTAATGAAATGCGACAAAATGCTCATTCTTAGTGTGTCTTGGTCTGAAGAATTTGTACGATCGTGCTGTACCCTTGATGGGATGGATATCCGGATCACCCGAGAGAGTACAAAATGTTCAACGCTCTCACAATCAGTCATGTTCAGCTGAGGCCGAGTCTTGATCCAAGCGTCATCAGTCTTTCCCTCTTTGCTATTCTGAGTTCTTAGTGAAAATAATTTTCATAATTTTCTACAGGATGGCAAAATCGTTTATCCTGCATTGAACTCTTTCCTTGAGCAAAGCCATTGAGTTCCTTCGAGGCTCATCATGAGTTGGTCTTTCTCAGATGCACACACCTATGGGGTTACGGTTTGGAGAAAACTGAGTTGATTGTTTCACCTTGCCTCAGTGAAATCAGACCAATATCTACAGGAGCTATTTCAACCAACAAGCAATTCTATTACGTCCACCTCTTTAAAAATCTGAGGTCCTCGACCACTTCCCCTCTTTTGAAACTCACTGATGCTCAATAAAGTCTTTATCCGGCCTGTGTTAGTTACAGGCTTCGTATTTAAACACAGCCCCCACCCCAAGAAAAATCATGTGCCTTGAATGTTTCCTGTTCCATTCCTGGTTATTCCCTATAAATCCATATTTTGCTAACTCACTTGGTGTGTTCATAAAGATGTTGAGAAATTAAGATGTTGG
>NC_140963.1:120355833-120490833 GCF_056783735.1 Eptatretus burgeri | reverse complement strand
GGTCGCCTCTTACGACACAGGGATAATATATATATATATATATATATATATATATATATATATATATATATCATATGTATAATTGTATATATATTATATATGTTTATACATATTATATTATATATGTATATTATATATGTATATATATTTTTATGTATATTAATATTATATTTGTATATATATTATATATGTGAAGCCTGGTGTTGGCGCAGTGGTTAGGGCAGCGGCTTGGGATCCAAAAGGTCCTGAGTTCAAGCCCCGTTGGGCCACTGAATAAATACACCAGGGGGTTGACTCAGCCTGTCATCCTTCACAGGTCGGCGAAGTGAGTACCAGTGTACTGGGCCGGTGTATACCCCGGTTAAAATAGGTGTACCATATCCCTGTGTCGTAAGAGGCGACCAGGGTTGCGTCAAGAAGGGCATCCGGCGTAAAACATGTGCCAAATCACAATGCGGATCACACGGATGATCCGCTGTGGCGACCCCTAATGGGAGTAGCCGAAAGAAGAAGAAGATATATTATATATGTATCTGTATATACTATATATATGTATATATTATATATGTATATATTATACATGTGTATATATATATTATATATGTATATGTATATATTATTTATGTATATATATTATATATGTCTATTTATTATATATGATCTCTCGGACTCTCTGGAAAATCCTCTATTTCTCTTTGCCGATGACTCAACCCTCTGCCGTACCATCTGTCATCCCTCAGACCGGCAAGCAGCAGCTTCTTCGCTCACTGCAGATCTGGATAAAATCACAAACTGGTCCAACACGTGGAACATGTCTTTCAATCCAGACAAATCTCACACTCTCACTATGTCTCTTCGAAAGGACCGTTTACAAAACCCCCCCATCCACTTTCTCAACAATCCTCTGGAAGAAGTCTTTTCTTTCAAGCTTCTGGGTCTCACTATCTGCCATGACCTTTCCTGGGAAAGTCACATTTCCAACCTTGCCTCAAAAGCCAGTCGCCGACTGGGAATCCTCCGTCGTGCAAAGTCCTTCCTCGGCCCTCTTGAGCTCCTGACCACTTACAAAGCTTTTGTCCGTAGCCTGATGGAGTACTGCTCTCCCCTCTGGGCTGGTGCTCCTGCCTCCCACCTTTCTCGACTTCACGCTGTTGAAACCAGGGCTTTTAAGATCATTGGCATCTCCCGCAATGAAGCTGAGTCTTTGGGCCTCTCACTCAATCACCGCAGGTTGGTCGGTGGTCTTTCTGTCTTCTACCGACTCCTCTCCAGCCTTGCCCCCCCTGCTCTCTCTGCGATTTGTCCCAACCACATTTCCACAGGGCGCTCAAGGTCCGCCAACAACCCCCTTCTGGTAAAACTACCAAAATCACGAATCACTGCTCATCTTCACTCTTTCATTCCTCTTTTTCCCGCCTTTGGAATAAACTTCCTCACTCTATTCTTTCCCATTCTTCCCTTCAGGCTTTCAAAACAGCTGTTCACCACCACCTCTTATCTTCCCCCATCCAAATCCTCGATCTTTTCTACCCCCGATAATCCACCCAAGCCCACTTCCTTCAATTCTCCTGCTTTCCTTCCTGAAAGTCCCTTTAATGTCCATCTTCCCCTCGCCATGTTCCCCGTCCCATCCCCATCCCTCTCCCTTCCACAGTTCACCTGTGTCTGTTCCCCAATGTTTTGTCCCTTCCACTCCCGCCCCTCTTGTCTCATGCCTCCTTGCTGTGAGTTGTGTGTTAGCTCTCATACGAGCCTCGACCAAGGTATAAAAAAAAAAATAAAAATAAAAATAAAAAAAAAAAAAAAAAAATGTACATATTATATTTGTATATATTATATATGTATATATATATTATATATGTATATTTATTATGATATATTTTATATGTATATATTGTTGTGGTTACCAAATTCGCAAACCACCATTCAGGTCCCTTAGGTGAGGTATCTCGGTAAGTGCATGTGTAGTTAGGCCCAAACCCGTTGTCTAGTGGGAATACATGTTATTCATGCGTGCTGCGACTCTTCAGGATAGCCGTTTTTCTTTTACTATCTTTATTTTGGACCAACCGCCATTGTTACCACCACAACCACAACATCAACCACCAACCACAACGCCGCTTCACCACAACCGCCACGACCTTCACGTCACACCTCGCAACCGTAGCATCGCCACCGTTCTTGCCCCGCTGTGGGTACCGGTGTTGGATTCGTGCAGAGCGCGCGTCGAACAGCGTGTACAAAATCACGGATTTTGTGCTTCAAAAACGGATCAAAAACGACACACGCCCACTTTTTGCCGTCCAATCGGTGAGCGAGGGGCGATTTGGCCCCGCCTCCAGAACGATCGATATATGCAAATTTGTGGATCAAAAAGCCTTCACACCCACTTTTTCTCGGGCCAATGGGGAGCGAGGTGAAAGGTCGAAGGGAGGGGTCAAAGGCGAAGCTACGGGGGGATAAAAGCACGGTGTTCGTCAGTCAGTAGAACGAGAAAGAGTCAGGAGAACGAGAAAGAGTCATGAGAAGGAGAAGGAGTCGGAGGGTGGAGAGTCGAGTGTGGAAGTCTGGAGCCCGAAGCCTGCAGTAGCTGGAGAAGCTGAAGAGAGTCGAACGAGGGGAGCCCAAAGAAGAGTCCAGGGTGGAGAGTCCAGAGGCGGAGAGGCGGCAGCGGCGAGGGCAGACGAGGGGGTGCTCGCGTCGGTGCCAGGAGCTGCACGCCCGAGGGAGGCCGGCAGCGCGACCTGGCCGAGGTGGAGACGCACACCAGGGATAATAAAGATCCTCTATACCGCGAGCATCAGCAACCCCCTCCTGTTTCCCCCCGCGCTGAGATAGTGCGACCAAGGGGGCCCCTTTTTCCCACCCCCTGCCAGGCACTGTCCGCGAGGCCCGCGGAGTGCGGCGCCATCGCCGCTCCGCGTCTCATCACCAGACGGGTAGGCGCGACCCGGTCTCGGCCTCAGGCCTGCCTCATTCTTGGGGGATTTCTTTTCCTTGGTTTTGGGTATGTGTTGTCGGCGCCGTCTGTGAAGTAGAATTGTATAAGTGTTGCCGTGTGCTCGGTAGTCGGTATTAGCTCTGCACTGTGTTTTCACTTTTATATTTGCTTTTTGTGTAAATGGAATTGTGTTTTCTTTTTTTTGTGTGCTTTTGGTGGAATTGTATTTGTGTGCTTCCCGTGTGCCGCGAATAAATGTGCTTTATTGTTGAACTGTTCTCCCGCTTCGCTTAGTCTTTTCCCCCATTGAACCCTCATCTTGCTTCACGTAAAGGGTTGGTAGTGGGCTGAATACGCCCGATAATTAATCGAACCGTCGAGGTCGACGATAACACCGCTCGGTTATTCTGATAGTACGGAACGGGTCGCTTAAGTGGCCCGTGTCCGAAGTCGACCTGCGGCGAGGTGCGATCGCCCGGTCTACCCTCCGCGTGGGTACTTAGGTAGGTCGAATTTGGCGAGCAACCCTATCCCACGCGGGGGCTGATTGGCTCGATCGCGGTGAGACCGAAAGGTCCACCCGTGACTGGTTCCCGGCGTTAGTCCGAGAGGGTCACGACTGGATTGTCCGTCCGGTGGGCGACGTGCCGCGATTCGAGTTACGTGGCCGTCAGCACGCCGGCGGGCGCGAAGACCGCAACACTATATTATATTTGTATATGTGTATATAATGTCTTAGTCACCAAGACTGAGGTTTTCTGCCTGGCATGGCAGGATGACTTTAAACTGGGTGTTCCATCTGCCAGCATATTAGTTGCTGAATATTAAAGATCCCATGGTATCCTTCGTGGAGAGTCGGCGAGCTCTCTCCGGCACCCTAAACAAATTCAACATTATTGCTCTAACCTCAAGGGGACACTGCATCAGTGGCACTCTAACACTTTCCAGCCAATAATGCTACCCACAGCCATTGCTGCATATGAAAGAAGAAGGGATTATATCTACATCGATAGGAAATTGCAATTTTTGAGCTGGTTTGCAATTTAATTGGGATCACAAAAGAAAGTCTCCAAAAACGAAAAGTACCCGTCATTGGAAAGATTATGAAATCAATAATGATCATTTGTCATAATTCGCTGTTATGGATCATTCACTGTGCTTTTGATACCTTTGTCAGTCTGAGAATCTTTCTCCACCTGAGAATCCTTCTGACAATATGACAGTGGTCTGCTATTGACTCTGGACATCCCTCTTTACAACTTAGCAGATAATTTCACTCTTTGTCATCTTTTTTCTTCCACCCTTGTCACAGGTATTATTTATTAGAGTCACTGCTTACATAACCTGATGATATGAAAACGTGGTTGTAATGTTGGACATTAGACCCAGGTTGTGCTTATCCTCCTGCAATTATTACACCCCATTCAGAATCTCTTTCCTCATCGTAATTTCTCATGGTATATTTCAATTGTCCAGCTCATATCCTTACGTATGCTGGATTTTTAATATCCGATTGTTGGACTGTTGAGTTCAGAACTCTTATCAGGTTTTCACATCCACCATCAGAACAGAAGCAAACTCCTACACACCAAGCAGTGTTGCATATGAGGGTAGGGAATGTCATTTGGTCAGAAAAACAAGGTCAAAGATTAAATACGTGACACACTGACGCAAGACTTGTGCAATCTCCTGATGACACATCAAGCATCTGAAGAAGGTTTTTGACAGTTGTCATTAATGGATTTAAAATGGAATTTCAATTGCCATACTCTCGAACAGGATCACCGACCCTTTGTGCTTCCCAAGAAGATTTCCCCCAGATGTCCATTGACCATCCTTTCCCAGCCTGCCCTCGATTTATTTCACCTAGCCGTTATCCTTCAGGGTCCAGTTTTATTTCCTTTTTACTTCCCTTTCCCCTTTTGTATTCCTCTGACTTTTTATATGTAGTGCATAAGACGTGTTTTTATTTATTTATACATCTAAGCCTCATTATGTCGCCAGATAAAATGATCGCTTCGGTGGACTCCATACTAGATGAACCACAACACTGGGCAAATGTGGTGCATAATTGGTCTGGAGAGTGATTTAGGAACTCCCCCCACAAACCACCTTTGGTGACATGGATTTCTCTATGGTACAATTATACTGTAAAATGGTGAAGAAAAATGGCATCAAGTCTTTTCACAGGTTCAAGCTGCCCCTTGCTGTGTATCGGATGTTGTCCCAGGGAGTTATTGATGAAATATTTCTCCTGCTGATGATAGAGTTTGAAAACCTTTTAAATTTCACAGCAAATCCTCGTTTTCAGATGAAGAGCGATTAAGCCCTGAGCCCATTTTGCAGGATTAAGGATGGTTCCTGCTCTCAGTTTCCCATGTCGGTCCATTCCAACGCAGGCCGGTGCGACTACAAGATGTAATGTAACAGGAGATGACTTTGACAGCTTTACCAGGAAGAGATCTTGATCATTATTCGAAGCTTGATCATTATTCCATCTCCCTTTCTCAACATTGCTATATACTCAGAATCATAAAATGAGTATTATTGCTTTCTTAGATCATCCGACTACATTCCGTGGTGTCACGTCCATATTTCACAGCTCGGCTTGTAGCCAAGGACACTCGATCGCAATAATTGTTTCCCATCCACCTACTGTGTTTTACACGAGTATCTCAATTGCTCAGCCAGCTTTTATTACGTGTCATTGCTGTGGTCAGCATGTTAGCATGAGCAGAAGTTAAGGTGTTTGTGATATGTTGCTCCGTCATGCCACATCGAAGCTGCCCTTCTATGCATCCATTTGTGAGGCTTTATGTCCTTGGGTTGGTGTCGTGATGCAGGGGCTGTGGCCATAGAGGAACAGGAAGCAAACCTGGTGGTGGCTTGGGATCCTAGGGTCCTGAGTTCAAGCCTCGTTCGCTGATGAATTAACACCAGGGGGGTTGACTCAGCCTTTCATCCTTCCGAGGTCGGCGAAATGAGTGCCAGTGTAGCAGCCAAAAAGGCTGCACACGAAGGGAAGGGGTATCAACGGATTAATTAAATCTGGTGTTGGTGTGGCGCAGGCATGATGGGCTGAATGGCCTCCACCTGCGCTTTAATTCCTTGTAAATCCTTGTAAACAACCTGTCCATAAAGGTGTGGCATTTGGTGAAATAATTAAATAAATGCATTATCATCAAGTGTCATCGCCTCTTTGATCGTCATCACCTATCGAACCTTACTGAATCTGCATTCTTTCTGAGGGTTCAGACCTCCAGCCTCTCCCTTTCACCTTTTGTAAGACCTGAGTTGATGAGCAGTTCATTTCTCATTCTATATATTACACACACACACACACACACACACACACACACACACACACACACACACACACACACACACACACACACACACACACACACACACACACACACACCAATATGATGCCATAAATAGAATCACTCACAATAAATATCTCCGAGAATACAACTACGGTCATCAACAGAGATGGAGAAGAAGCTAATCACATGAGAATGCAGCAAATATACTATCCATCAGACAAGCTCTCTTGATCTCATCTTTACCACGCAGGGGGATGGGGGGGGCATAGGAAGGAATGGAACTTTACCATGCAGGTGAATGGAGGATTTCTACAATAATCCTTCAGATGTAAAAATTTCTGTTTGTATTGGAACACAAGGGGATCTGATGTAGCGAGCCAATGACTAGATGTGGAGTTAAGTGTTTGATTCATTGTGCAATAAACGAGGTGGCAGTATGGCCTCAGGTGGCAACACTGATGGTAACAACAAGCAGACCATTAGTATCTCAGTTTATGTCAATAACAATGGGAGTTAATTCAATAAATTCTGGATAAGTGGCAACTTTTGTTCTTCCCCAAAGTCAAACACATCCAACACTAAATAAGGCAATACGGAACTCAGCTCTACATCCATCCAAATATAATATACTCAAAATGAAATTCCCTTGCATGAGCAATTTATATTCCCAAGGAATGTACAAGAAGAAACGATATGTTTGTGAGTGGAATCACCTCTGGGACTCAACACCGAACAAAGATAACATTTTTTTCTGGGTATTCATGTTAAATGACTAATTTGTAGGTGGTAGGCTGTCCGCAGCCGCCTGGGACGTACCACCACCTGTTCTTTAGGAGCTTTTAGCAAAACATTGGTTCTGTTACAAACTCTTGGGCAGGATCCTGGGCAGGGGGGTTTATGGATTTTTAGAGGTTCTTTCTGCCTTACGGGTTGCGCTCCTCGTCCTGTAGTGCCTGCTCGAGGGTACCGTTAGAGTCGGTGTTCCCACAGGCTTGCCACCACAAAACTGGAGACCTGAACCCGGGTGCAGCTCCCCTTCCTCCAAGGAGGATGCCTCATCATCTGACACATAATCTCAGGTTCCCTTTGCCAGATCGTGACTGGAGCCGCATCGAGCATGGAATTCTGGGAGACCCTTCTGAGCCCAATATGTTGCACTGTTTGTGCCATCGAGAATGCTTCTTGTTTGTCTGCAAAGTTCCATGAAGCTCCTCACTCCCTCTTTATGTTGTTGTGGACCAATCATCTGCGGAACCCCCATCCAGATTACATTTTTCCATTCTTTTTTCTTTTTCCCCAGCCAGGGGGGCCCCTCTTGGTTTTTGGAATGGACTCAATTCCCCTGTGGTGTAATAAAAAATGAAAAGCAAGTAAATTCTATTCAGCACTGAGATGATTAGTGCTGCACAAAGATAATGAAAGTCAAAGGCCTTGCGACACGCTGAGACAGGATGGGTCACATGCTTTGCTGTGCAACAGGATAGGACAATATCAGTTATAGGTCTTGTGGCACGATGGGATGGTATAATGTAAGTCATGGGCCTTGCGGCCCGATGGGACAACACATACCACAGGCTTGACAATGCAATGAGATAGGACCATGCAAGTCTTGGGTTTTGCGGTGTGACAGGACAAGTCATGGGCCTTGCAAGGTGACCGGACAACACAAATCATCGGCCTTGCAACATGATGGGATAATGCAAGTCATGGGCCTTGTGGCACGAAGGGATGGGACAATGCAAATCACAGGCCTTTTGGCATGATGGGACAACCCGTCTCACACTTGGCAGTACAATAGGTTGGGACAATGCAAGTCGCAGGCTCTCTCTCTCTCTCTCTCTCTCTCTCTCTCTCTCTCTCTCTCTCTCTCTCTCTCTCTCTCTCTCTCTCCCTCTCTCTCTCTCTCTCTCTCTCTCTCTCTCCCTCTCTCCCTCTCTCCCTCTCTCCCTCTCTCCCTCTCTCCCTCTCCCTCTCTCCCTCTCTCCCTCTCTCCCTCTCTCCCTCTCTCCCTCTCTCCCTCTCTCCCTCTCTCCCTCTCTCCCTCTCTCTCTCCCTATCTCTCTCTCTCTCCAAGGGCCAGACCACAAACCGTCATATATACTTTCTCAACAACCCTCTCAAAGAAATTCGTTCACTCAACCTCTTGGGTCTCACTCTCAGCCATGAACTCTCTTGGGTGAGCCACATTTAAAAGTTGGCTTCCAAAGCCAGACATTGACCAGGCATCCTCCATTGTTCAAAGTCCTTCCTTGGCACATCTGAGTTCCTATCCACTGACAAGGCTTTCATACGCAGCTTGATGGAGTACTGCTCTCCCTTCTGAGCTGGTGCCCCTGCTTCACACTTTGCTCAGCTTTACACCATGGAAAACAAGGCCTTCAAGATCAATGGCATCTCTCGCGATGAAGCTGAATCTACAGGCCTATCACTTCGGCATGGCTGACATGTCAGTGATCTCTCTGTCATCTACCGCTTCCTTTCTCTGCCCTCTCCATGCTTTGTACCTCCCCCCTTCCCCGTGGGTATCTGCAGGATGCATATGGTCCACCAGCAATGCCTTCCTAGTGAAACTGCCAAATCCAGAACCACTGCTCCCCTCCCCTCATTTGTTCCTTTATTTTTTCTCTGCCTGTGGAACGAACTTCCACATCCTCTTCAATCTCGTTCTTCCTTACAAATCTTCAAGACAGCCGTTTTCCACCATCTCAAATCATCCTCCATTGAAAACTATGATCTTTTCTACATTCGTTAAACCACCCACACCCTTCCAAAAATTTTGCTTCTGTATCCATCTTTTACAAGGAAATTTTGCACAGGAGGAGGCCATTCAGCCCATCATGCCTACACCACACCAAAATCAGATTTAATAAATCCATCATGACCCCCTCTCTTCGTGTGCAGCCTTTTGGCTGCTACATTGGTACTCATTTAACCGACCTTGGAAGGATGACAGGCTGAGTCAACCCCCCTGGTGTTTATTCAGCAGCCACAGTGCTTGAACTCAGGACCCTAGGATCCCAAGCCACCACCCTAACTGCTAAGCCAACACCAGGTTAAACAACACAACACCAACACCAGCTAAGCCAACACCAGGTCTTGTCCACCTTATGCTTATTACCTGTTACTTTATGCGTTTCCATCTATTTTCTCCCTCTGCCCTGCTAATGGCATTTCCCCCTTCTCCTGCTGTTCCTTTTGTTTTGTTGTGTCCTGATCCATTCTGTGTTCTGGCTCTTCCACGAGTCTTGACTGTGTATGCAAAAAAAAACCCCACCATTTTTTACACACCATTCCTTAAAGCTCCACACACACCACGAGATCCCCTCTCGTGTTCAGTTGTCTTACCCTTCCTCCCGCCCTTGGTTTACTGAAGCTTGTGGCGAGGCAGTTGTCCTGAAACAACTTGCCTTTGCCTCATGGAAAGCAAACCCAACTGAGGGCAATCTCAGTTCTTTCCACAAAGCTCGGAACAAGTGTGTATCTACCCTCAGGAGAGCCAGAAAACAACATCTTTCTCATCTCAAGTCTGAACTCTCAAACCTCTCTCCCTCCTCAAAATCCTGGTGGCGTTTAATCAAATCTGTTTCTGGTGTATGTTCCCCCTCCATCCCCTCCCTTACCTCAAATGGCCGCACTGCTGATTCCACACGTGATAAAGCTGAATGTCTAAACTCGGTGTTTGCAGCTAAATCTTGTGTCCCAAACCCATCACTATCTCTACCCACTTTACCCAGTCACACCCAACTGTCCCTGGACTCTGTATCCTTTTCTCCTGACAAGGTGGAGAGCTTGCTTTCAAACCTCGAGTCAGATTCTGCAACCGGTCCAGACGGCATCAGCCCACGTGTCCTCAAAGCCTGCTCTTCTGCTCTTGCTCACCCTCTCTCTGTTCTATTCACCCTCTCATTTTCCCAAGGCCATCTCCACTCATGGCTCGCAGACTTCCTCTCCTGTCGCAGTCAACGTGTGGCCCTAAATGGAGTTCTTTCATCCCCTCTTCCTGTGCAGGCTGGAGTTCCTCAAGGTAGCGTTCTGGGCCCTGTTCTTTTTCTGGTTTTCATCAATGATCTCTCGGACTCTCTGGAAAATCCTCTATTTCTCTTTGCCGATGACTCCACCCTCTGCCGTACCATCTGTCATCCCTCAGACCGGCAAGCAGCAGCTTCTTCGCTCACTGCAGATCTGGATAAAATCACAAACTGGTCCAACACGTGGAACATGTCTTTCAATCCACACAAATCTCACACTCTCACTATGTCTCTTCGAAAGGACCGTTTAGAAAACCCCCCCATCCACTTTCTCAACAATCCTCTGGAAGAAGTCTTTTCTTTCAAGCTTCTGGGTCTCACTATCTGCCATGACCTTTCCTGGGAAAGTCACATTTCCAACCTTGCCTCAAAAGCCAGTCGCCGACTGGGAATCCTCCGTCGTGCAAAGTCCTTCATCGGCCCTCTTGAGCTCCTGACTACTTACAAAGCTTTTGTCCGTAGCCTGATGGAGTACTGCTCTCCCCTCTGGGCTGGTGCTCCTGCCTCCCACCTTTCTCGACTTCACGCTGTCGAAACCAGGGCTTTTAAGATCATTGGCATCTCCCGCAATGAAGCTGAGTCTTTGGGCCTCTCACTCAATCACCGCAGGTTGGTCGGTGGTCTTTCTGTCTTCTACCGACTCCTCTCCAGCCTTGCCCCCCCTGCTCTCTCTGCGAGTTGTCCCCACCACATTTCCACAGGGCGCTCAAGGTCCGCCAACAACCCCCTTCTGGTAAAACTACCAAAATCACGAATCACTGCTCATCTTCACTCTTTCATTCCTCTTTTTTCCCGCCTTTGGAATAAACTTCCTCACTCTATTCTTTCCCATTCTTCCCTCCAGGCTTTCAAAACAGCTGTTCACCACCACCTCTTATCTTCCCCCATCCAAATCCTCGATCTTTTCTACCCCCGATAATCCACCCAAGCCCACTTCCTTCAATTCTCCTGCTTTCCTTCCTGAAAGTCCCTGTAATGTCCATCTTCTCTTCGCCATGTTCCCCGTCCCATCCCCATCCCTCTCCCTTCCACAGTTCACCTAATGTGTCTGTTCCCCACTGTTTTGTCCCTTCCACTCCCGCCCCTCTTGTCTCATGCCTCCTTGCTGTGAGTTGTGTGTTAGCTCTCATACGAGCCTCGACCAAGGTATACAAAAAAAAAAATAAAAAAAAAAAAAAAAAGCTGATTAGATGAACCTCCCCGCAGAAACAGCAAATCAAACCACCTCACATCAATTTAAAATACAATTACATAAGGAACACCAGAAGCAAAATTGAACAGAGTGGGACTCACAGGCAGCATGGAAGTCAACCACCTCTGGACAATGATACTGTATAGCGATGTCCAGATACCATTGTGAGATTCTGAGATTTCTGATGAAAAGTACATTGTTATAAGGAACCACATTGGGTGCCCTGCCTTCTTTCTGGCTGGCTACAAGGGAAGTGATGAATGGGAGAGGAGTGGAGAGAGGTTTTGGCTCTAAGAGATGCCGTGCCACCATTTTTCCTATCTCTCCCGTGAAGCAACATGGCAATTGAGAGATCCAACGGGTGCTGGTGATGCTCCCAGACGTGCCTGGGGCTGGGGGAGCACTGATGGTTAGAGTCAACGACCCCTTTCCTAAGTCAAGAGGAGACCATGAAACTGCATGCCAACCAGGCCTGAACCACAATCCTTTATTTCTCTTATTTTTAATTTCTTATTTTTAAATGCCTTACCTCCCGTCCCTTAGCTTTCTGTCTAAATGTGTCAGCATGTCGGCCTTTGTCAGATTAGTTCTGTGACCTCTGTGTGTGTTAAGGGGATATGGTCATTCCAGTAAAGTGTTAGGTGTATATATTTTGCCTTTGCTGCTCGTGAATGATTATTTAATTAAAGCTTATATAAGGAAGCTATTGCTTCCCCTGCATTCATACCATGGAAAAACCTCCTGCATGTAAGAAAATGGCCCGATAGTATCAAAGGGTTACGTCGCCAGCTACCAAAGGGTGTCTTTGCCCCCTTCCAATGGGACCAAACTCTGTGCAGAGCATTGGTACTGCCTCAGCAGTCTCCTGGGCTATTGGGCACAATCCTGGATGGGTCGCCACTCTGACGCAGAATACCAGCAAGCTGGTACTCATTTTGCCGACCTCAGAAGGATGACAGGCTGAGGTCAACCCACCTGGTATTAATTCAACAGCGAAGCAGGATTTGAACTCAAGACCCGAGGATGGATGGTTCCACCAGTCTAGCCATTAAGCCAACACCAGGCCCCCTCCCTCTTCCCCCATAAAATTCTGCAAGCTTCCAAAAACCTCTCAGATAGCTTGTGGACTTCAGCCCGGCGGGCTGGGAATAGGACCTAGAGTCACTGATGTCACCACCTGTAACACTCACAGTCAGGAGTGACATTTGGGACCCTGGTTTGAATCCCGTCACCCATAACAATTGGTTGTCAGGATTAGATTGTGAACCCTGACCATCCTCATCCCCTGTAACACTGGTGTCACTGAGTGAGATTGGACCCCAGATATGAGTGATCATGCCTCAAAGCGAAATTGCGGAGTGCAAGAAACGAAAAATTTGTTCGCAGTTTGTCACTATATCGGGTCTAGTTGGACGGAACCCAAGGCGGTGGTAAACAGTAGTAGGGAGCGGTTTGATACCAGGTGATAGGGGCCAGTAACCAAAGACTTTTTGAACTCTATGAAGAGGTAGAAGGTGCCCTCATGGTCGTCCATGCCCTACCCCAAATGTGTAAATTGTATCCGGATGTGGAGCTTAAAGTATGTGCATTGTGAAAGAATGAGTAGCCGAATACACAATGCATCTTTAGCGTAAGAACATGAACTGTTTTGATTTTTAGATCTTTGTGGAGGATCTCTAAGTCTGACTCATGTTGTTGTTCTTCATCTTCTTCTTGTGGACTTTTTTGTGTCACAGCCTACAGTTTTCATCGAAACTTCCTGAAACTTGGCATATATATATATATATATATATATATATATATATATATATATATATATATATATATATATATATATATATATATATATATATATATATATATATACTCTTTGGTACTTACAAGTGACTTCCTTTTGCCATAATTGGTAAAAGTGCTTCCCCAATACCCTGCGCAGACAGTAACCATCTCCGATTTTGCAAATTCCTCCTAGAAAAAAAGTTATGACGTCAAAATATCTCCGCTGATGGAAATCGCCTAAAAAATTATCTCCGAAACTAGGCAAGCTTTTTGAATTCTGTTTGCGGGAATCGAACGGGGCATGAGCAGAGATGAATTACCGCACATGATACATCACTATGACGTCATATCAATTTTATGACATCATTCCTATTTTTTGACATTTTTTGTTTCACAACCCAGAGTTTTCATCGGATCTTCGTGAAACTTGCCATGTATATGCAAAAAGCCCGCGCGCAGGTAGTAACCATCTCCGATTTTGGAAATTCTTCCAAGAAAAAAAGTTGACGTCATAATATCGCCGCTAATGGAAATAGCCTATACCATTATCTCTGAAACTAGGAAAGCTGTTTGAATTTTGTTTGCGGGAATCAAGCCGGGCATTAGCACAGATAATTTATCGCAAACCTGAGACATCACAATGACGTCATATTCATTTTTATGACGTCATCATTAAGAGGACGAGGATCTTAGCTCATTTGAGCTTGTTTGTTATTGTACATACAGGTTTAGATTTGGTGGGAGTTGTCTTGTTGGTTAAATGGAGTCAGCCATTTCCTCTGAGTCAGGAGAGGCTGAAGGGGGAAGTGGGGGTAGTGTTGTGGTTTTCACTTCTAGGTGGTAAAATAATCAATGTTTAGTATAAACGATAGTTATTTCGTAGTATTTGTTTAGTTAAGCATGTTTTATCACATGTGGGTAGATATGCGTTGAGACTGTTCAGATAGACGAATGAGTAAATCTATAAATTTATAATAATCTTTCTCTCTCTTTCTCTGTTGGGTGGTCGCTCGACTACCGTTATTCTCAGGTTTTCCATCTGTCTGTATGTATGTAATGGACAGTTCTGGAGGCCAGAGGAGTCAACCGACTTTAATGAAATTTGACTGGTAGGTTCATACCAGGATCTAGTTGTATGCTTTTGAGCATCGTTGCTATGGACGACACCGTTGCCTAGCAACGGGACTTTGAAATTTTTCAAAAAATCCGAAAAATATTTATATATTTTTTTTCGAAAATCAAAAATCGGCTTCCAGGCTTTTATGCGCACTATTTTTATTGCGCACTATTTTACTTTTATGCGCACTATAAAAAATTTTCAGCCCAATCCGTCAAAAACTGTATGACTAGTATGCAATTATATAGCGACCACCCATGTCGCCTACTGGCTTGTCTCTCTGTCTCTGTCTCTCTATGTCTCTCTGTCTCTGTCTCTGTTTCTGTCTCTGTCTCTGTCTCTGTCTCTGTCTCTGTCTCTGTCTCTGTCTCTGTCTCTGTCTCTGTCTCTGTCTCTCTCTCTGTCTCTGTCTCTGTCTCTGTCTCTCTCTCTCTCTCTCTCTCTCTCTCTCTCTCTCTCTCTCTCTCTCTCTCTCTCTCTCTCTCTCTCTCTCTCTCTCTCTCTCTGCATACATGAATGCAAGGTACGATCCTTCAGCACTTACACAAACGCAGAGCACAACTCGTCCATGTTGACGTTGGTTTTGTTGTGGCAATTTCTGGTCCACCAGCCCCTCAGACCAGTTTGAGCCAATCGAAGCATGTTCCCAAAATTGTAGGGCTTCTCAAAATACCTGTGGGTTGTACTTGATACACGCCTCATCGCAACTGGCCTAATCGGCAAAAGAGGGGAGGGGGGGTGGGCAGTCGGCATAAGCAGCACAGAGAATGAATCACAAAAAGAGGAGCAACATGGGACACCCGAAGGCACTGACTTATGAGGACAAAACCCACGCTTTTTGAGGGTCATAAAAGTACAGGGTAGAGGAACTTGGCGTGGAGTTCGAAGTGGAGCTCAGAGCAGTTCTTTGAGTGGAGTTAGAACTTTGAGAGGACTTATTTGGGAGCCTTAAGTCCACCTGAAAGTGACACTAGTGCTGGAGTGATATCAGTGCTGGAGTGACGATTGCACTGGCACAACACTGATCGGGAGTGGCATGACGCGCATGAGACATGGGACCTGAGAGGATATGTGGAGCGTTCAGGCCAGGGAGGTTGCGTCAGCTCACCAGGGCTGTCACAAGGTGCGAGATGGTTCTTCACTTCCATCCCATCTAACTCCTTCTATCTCTATATCCATCTTTCACTTCTTCATCAAATGCATGAAGTCGGCTTATTGTACCGTGCTATGTTGATTGTGTAGGAATCCGATGGTGGGACTGCCACATAGGGGATAAGAGGGAATGCTATTGATTGTACATATATGTCTGTTGTAAATACATATTGCTTCTGCAAATACGTGTGAAAGTTTAGTAGATGCTTCAAACTCTTTCGTGTCCTGACTCATCCTGTCTGTTCTGATGGCGGCGTATGGCAACTGTTGATTGGTTAATCAAGAGATTTTGGCTCAAGATAAGAACGCAGCACATAACCTGGTTCTGCTCGGCCAATCAATTAAAATCTGTTATGTGACTGTCAACACGATTCCCTGATCGTAACGACAGCCTCATTAGTAATGGTAACATGACTTTGGACCTGAAGCCAGCTCAAGGTTAATGGTACAAAAGGTGATTGTGGTCTTCAAAGACTCTCTGTCCCTCTGGATTTATCCAGACGGCAGATGACCGTCATAGTATTATAAATTGGTAGTGCGAGTAAAAAAAAACAAAAAAAAGTAAATTTCTTATCATTTGTCGCTCTTTGGTACTTACAAGTGACTTCCTTTTGCCATAATTGGTAAAAGTGCTTCCCCAAGTGAACTATGTTACTGGCAATAACTAACAAAAATATACGGTGTCAGAATTGGCATCCTCAATGTACCATTACTCGGCATAGCGTCGGTGCTGCCGAAGCAGTTCCTGGGCAAGGATTATGATAGGTGGTTTGTTTGCCTTTGCTTTTGTCTTCCCAGCACGTGCTAATGGCAAGAATCTGTAATTTGTTCAGGGTGCTGATGATAACTCGCCTATTCTTCTTGAAGGACACAGTAGGATCTTTAATGTCCACCAACTAATTCTAACAGTTGGGATACCCAGCTCAACATCCATCTGAGGGCAAGAGCACGCGTTCATACCTTGCTCTGCCTGCAAAACACCAGGATGACAGTTTATAGCTCGGTCGTGATCCAAACCCAGGCCAGACAGCTCAGAATCAAGTTTGTACACCTCTCGGCTCACCTGTCAAGCATGTGGCATAATACGTCTGATCAATTCGCTTCCATATTCACCAAGGTTGCAACAACCGCTGTGTGGGAAACGCAAAAAGCCCAGTGGACTCAAGATAATAGTCAGAAGAATATCAAGGCACAGAAACTGCAAAATGTCAGACAGAATGGCTTTTATCAGGGATATGTGTGCTTGCATGTTGATGGCTCACCCTGCCTTTTCAGGAGGGGTGGAGCAGCACCATCCTGCAATAAGCTGCGACACCGAGCTAAAGGCCCAGTCACACCTTGACGTTTTAGCCAGCAATGGCAACGTATTAAAATGTATGTAAAACGCTGGCTTACGTTGAACTTTTGATGTTTTTTTTTAAAGATTGGCACGTATTCATAACGACTTGGTCTTATGCGCAACATATTAGTAACGGACACAGAACGTTTCGTTGTGTTATAGATAACTTATACCAACGAATGCTGAACCTGTTGTTGGCGTTCACAACCTATGCCCAACGATAGTCTAACTTATGCATAGCGCGCTGCACGTATCGCCGACTATGACGTGGCGTAGGTTATGAAAAGGCTGCCGCACGATTCAAATCATAACCGCCGCAGAAATGGAAGTGTCAACATCGCAGTCACACCTTGGCGATCTTGCCAGCGTATGCCGACCTCTGAAAAATGCATCTAAAACGTTGGGGCACGTCGAATACGGTATGGGTAAGTTTGGTATGCGTGAATAGAACGCTAAAGTACGCTATCATACGTCGTAGTAAGTGGAGTATGTCTTGTAATTTTAAACATGTTGAAAATTTTACGACGTACTTGGCGTATGACACACGCTCCGCATAAGATGGGAATTAGTTGTACGCACGATATGCGATCGTTGACACACATCGACACACGTTACTTGAAAGGTACTCATAAGTCGAAACACGTCAAGGTAGTGGTTAGCGTCAGTGTTCCAGACTCCCGGTTTCTTTTTTGTCTTCGGTATGACGGTGTTCAGTGTACAGTGCGGTTATGATTTAAATCGTTGAGTGGGAGCCTATTAATTATATTATATTATAACCGCAATAGAAATCGAAGTGTCAAAATCACCATCATACCGAAGGAAGGAAGAAAAAAAAAAAACCAGGGAGTTTGGAACACTGACGCTAACCATTACCTTGATGTGTTTCGACTTATGAGCACCTTACAAGTAACGTGTGTCGATGTGAATCGCCGATCGCGTAACTTGAGTACAACACGTTACTCATAGGTTAGAAATAAGTTTGGGGTACGCTAAACATTACCTCGACGTGTTTCGACTTATGAGCACCTTACAAGTAACGTGTGTCGACGTGTGTCAACGATCACGTGACGTGCCTACAACTTATGGCCAGCGTTATGCGGATGTGAGTCATACGCTGGCATTAGTCTTAAAATTTCAAGCATGGAAAATTTGAGGACAACCGAAAAGTACAACGTTTAAAGTCAGCGTACAACGACGTATGGCAGTGTTTTTCAGCATATTCTTAATGTTATCAAAACTTACCCATAACGTATTCGACGTGTACCAGCGTTTTAGACAAATTTTCAAAAAAATCGGCATAAGCTGGCTAAAATGTCAAGGGGTGACTGGGCCTTTACCAATCTCATAGGGAATGATGAGACATTCCCGGTTGTTGTGCCCTTAATTTATGTGCTCTGGTTTTCGAAACCTTTCTGAATGTCTTTTGTCACTTCCATTTTTAATCACCGTTGTGTTAACTCACAGTACAATGTCGTTTGTGTTACATTTTTATTGTCTACACATTTGACCTTATCCCTCTTTTGGCTGGCAGGATACCTTGGAGATATGCCCACTATCCACTTTGAGCTGTCTAGCCTTAAGGGATCGAATATAGACCCAGGTAAAAAGTCTCTCTCAATGGTGTTTTGCAAAAAGGGCGAGATATCAATGTGTGCACCGTCCCTTGAATGGACGTGAAGCCAAAGGTCCCATCCCCATCCATCCATCCATTGGGACCATACTCTGTGCAGAGCGTTGGTGCTGCCAAATCAGTCTCCTTCGCTATTGGACACAATCCTGGATGGGTCGCCACTCCGACACAGGATACCAGCAAGCTGGCACTCATTTTGCCGTCCAGAGGTCCCACCTGCAAGCATTGGTCATTGGTGGACGATAAAAACTCCAAGGTGTCTTTATCAAAGAGTACGTGAGTTACACGTTACAAATTTACAATTTACTGCCCCGACTGACTGTTGGGAAGACATCGGTAAACCATCCAGCACAACCAAACCACGCAGAAAAAGTAAACCACCAAATACAACCAAACCACCCAGTACAAGCGACACAGCACAACGAAACCACCCAATACAACCAAACCACCCAGTGCAACCAACCCAACCATCACAACCAAACCATCCATCACAACCAAACCATCCCTCATAACCAATCCATCCATCATAACCAAACCATCCAGCACAACCAAACCATCCATCACAACCAAACCATCCATCACAACCAAACCATCCATCACAACCAAACCATCCCTCATAACCAATCCATCCATCATAACCAAACCATCCAGCACAACCAAACCATCCATCACAACCAAACCATCCATCACAACCAAACCATCCATCACAACCAAACCATCCATCATAACCAAACCATCCATCATAACCAAACCATCCCTCATAACGAAACCATCCATCACAACCAAACCATCCATCACAACCAAACCATCCATCACAACCAAACCATCCATCACAACCAAACCATCCATCATAACCAAACCATCCCTCATAACGAAACCATCCATCATAACCAAACCATCCATCACAACCAAACCATCCATCATAACCAAACCATCCATCACAACCAAACTATCCATCACAACCAAACCATCCATCACAACCAAACTATCCATCACAACCAAACTATCCATCACAACCAAACTATCCATCACAACCAACCCAACCATCACAACCAAACCATCCATCACAACCAAACCATCTCTCATAACCAATCCATCCATCATAACCAAACCATCCAGCACAACCAAACCATCCATCAAAACCAAACCATCCATCACAACCAAAGCATCCATCATAACCAAACCATCCATCACAACCAAACCATCCATCATAAGCAAACCATCCATCACAACCAAACCATCCATCATAACCAAACCATCCATCACAACCAAACCATCCATCACAACCAAACCATCCATCACAACCAAACCATCCATCACAACCAAACCATTCATCATAACCAAACTATCCATCACAACCAAACCATCCATCTTAACCAAACCATCCATCACAACCAAACCATCCATCACAACCAAACCATCCATCATAACCAAACCATCCATCACAACCAAACTATCCATCACAACCAAACCATCCATCACAACCAAACCATCCATCATATCCAAACCATCCATCACAACCAAACCATCCATCATAACCAAACCATCCTTCTTCTTCTTCTTTCGGATGCTCCCGTTAGGGGTCGCCACAGCGGATCATCCGTATGATCTGCATAGTGATTTGGAACATGTTTTACGCCGGATGCCCTTCCTGACGCAACCCTGGTCGCCTCTTACGACACAGGGATAAGGTACACCTATTTTAACCAGGGTATACACCGGCCCAGTACACTGGTACTCATTTCGCCGACCTCGGAAGGATGACAGGCTGAGTCAACCCCCTGGTGTATTAATTCAGTGGCTCAACGGGGCTTGAACTCAGGACCTTTTGGATCCCAAGCCGCTGCCCTAACCACTGCGCCAACACCAGGCTTCACATATATAATATATATACAAATATAATATTAATATACATATATACATAACCATCCATCACAACCAAACCATCCATCACAACCAAACCATCCATCACAACCAAACCATCCATCACAACCAAACCATCCATCACAACCAAACTATCCATCACAACCAAACCATCCATCTTAACCAAACCATCCATCACAACCAAACCATCCATCACAACCAAACCATCCATCACAACCAAACCATCCATCTTAACCAAACCATCCATCACAACCAAACCATCCATCATAACCAAACCATCCATCATAACCAAACCATCCATCACAACCAAACCATCCATCACAACCAAACCATCCATCTTAACCAAACCATCCATCACAACCAAACCATCCCTCATAACCAATCCATCCATCATAACCAAACCATCCAGCACAACCAAACCATCCATCATAACCAAACCATCCATCACAACCAAACCATCCATCATAACCAAACCATCCATCACAACCAAACCATCCATCACAACCAAACCATCCATCACAACCAAACCATCCATCACAACCAAACCATCCATCACAACCAAACCATCCATCACAACCAAACGACTCATCACAACCAAACCATCCATCAAAAAGCTTGTCCCGATTTGTCCCGATTGCATTGATGATGATAGTCCCGATTTTAGTTATAACTGTAGATGATTTCAAAAAAGCTTAAAATCATTAAAATCGGAATAAAAGTGCCGATTTATATCAATGGAGAGCAGACACGTGTCACATTTCTCAATTCAAAATCAAATCACACTCGTTTTTTTTCGGAATTGACAATACTGCGTAAAATACCGAGATAACCAGATTACGGGTAAGAGGTAAGGATTAATTAAACGAAAGGATTTTACGAATTTCTCATGTTCTTGGCAAAATTCCAAACGTTTGTGTGATTCCGCTATGTGATGAACCTTCCTATGACTCGAGTGTCGTCATGACGTCATAGCATGTCCTGCCGACGCAGTGCTGTTGAAGGTTAATGAGCTAATTGGAGCGATGATGGGGTCAAAGATGGTTCCAGCATCTGACAAATGTACGAGGTGTTTCGCCGTTAATCAGACTCTAATGTTACGATCCATATCCGTATTGTGCAAGTCGAAATCAAAACTTTGTTGGGAACATCACGTCAAGTGTATCTGTCGTCATCTGTGTCCGTTTTTAAAAGCACAATTAAATAATTCCCTCGTGTTTATGACAGCCCCCCCCCCCACTCTCCTCCATCCATCTCGCACTGCTCAACCTCCTTCTCCTCTATCTCCACCCCACACTTCCCCCCCACACTTCCCCCCCACACTTCCCCCCCACACACACAAACACATACACCATCATTTTACTTAATAAATGGACCGACACAACATTCGAGATGGATGTGATGTGGGAACCCATTGTTACCTGAATTGCATCATAATCATAATCCTCACGGCTTGCATGATCACTGATAACGATGTGTGTGTGTGTGTGTGTGTGTCTGTGTGTGTGTGTGTCTGTGTGTGTGTGTGTGTGTCTGTATGTGTGTGTGTCTGTGTGTGTGTGTCTGTATGTGTGTGTGTCTGTGTGTGTGTGTGTGTGTGTGTGTGTGTGTGTGTGTCTGTATGTGTGTGTGTGTCTGTATGTGTGTGTGTGTGTGTGTGTGTCTGTATGTGTGTGTGTGTGTTTGTGTCTGTATGTGTTTGTGTGTGTGTGTGTGTGTCTGTGTGTGTGTGTGTGTGTGTGTGTGTGTGTGTGTGTGTGTGTGTGTGTGTGTGTGTGTGTGTGTGTGTGTGTGTGTGTGTTACATTTATCCTCTGAACAGATTATGTGTGCATCTCAAAATGGAATAAAGTAGTGCTTTCATTGAGCTGTCATAGTTTGCAAGTTCGTAGCTCGTACTCTGTCTGCAACCTGGTCTGACATTTCTTTGTTGATGTTGGTCTGATAAATGGAACACTCTTTACATCCGAGGAAATCTCAGTCTCACCTGTCGCACTGGTACGATCGTCAAACAAACCCACCCATCAATTTCTGTGGTCATCTCCTGGAAATGGTTCTGTCTCTTGAACTTCTGGGGCCTCACCATCAGCCTTGACCTTTCCTGGGTCGTGCAAATAACAAAGCTGGTCTCCAAAGCCAGCCGCAAACTGGATATCCTCCGTCATTCCAAATCATTCCTTGGAAGATCGATCGACTTGGAGTACAAGACCTTTGGGGTTTGGGTTGGAGAGCCGATTCTCTCTTTCTCTCTCTCTCTCTCTCTCTCTCTCTCTCTCTCTCTCTCTCTCTCTCTCTCTCTCTCTCTCTCTCTCTCTCTCTCTCTCTCTCTGTTTCTATCTGTATCTGTCTCTCTCTCTCTCTCTCTCTCTCTCTCTCTCTCTCTCTCTCTCTCTCTCTCTCTCTCTCTCTCTCTCTCTCTCTCTCTCTGTTTCTATCTGTATCTGTCTCTCTCTCTCTCTCTCTCTCTCTCTCTCTCTCTCTCTCTCTCTCTCTCTCTCTCTCTCTCTCTCTCTCTCTCTCTCTCTCTCTCTCTCTGTTTCTATCTGTATCTGTCTCTCTCTCTCTCTCTCTCTCTCTCTCTCTCTCTCTCTCTCTCTCTCTCTCTCTCTCTCTCTCTCTCTCTCTGTTTCTATCTGTATCTGTCTCTCTCTCTCTCTCTCTCTCTCTCTCTCTCTCTCTCTCTCTCTCTCTCTCTCTCTCTCTCTCTCTCTCTCTCTCTCTCTCTCTCTCTCTCTCTCTGTGTTTCTATCTGTATCTCTCTCACACCCTCTGTCTGTATCACATGAACATATGTGTTCATCTCAAAATGGAACTCTTCCGGTCCGGAACTCTTGAACATAATCCATGAATCTTTGCGATCCGGGGTAATGCCATTAAGTCTCCGGAGAGCAGTAGTGAGTCTCCTTCCAAAGTCGGGTGATCTCCGACGGATGGAAAACTGGTGACTGGTCTCATTGTTTTGTACTGACTACAAACTCTTTTCAAAAGCGATGGCAAATCGTCTGAAGAAAGTCATTGGCAATCTCGTCCTACCTGATCAGACTTTCTGCATCCACGGTCGTTCCATTTATGACAATATTTTCTTGGTTCGGGATCTAATGTGTGCTTGTTTTGATCAAAATGATTTTGGGATATTCTTTTTAGACTTGGACAAAGCTTTCGATAGTATTGATCATGTTTTCTTGTGGCGGATCCTCGAAGCAAATGGATTTGGGGTGAATTTCAGAACTTTCATAGCTTTATTGTACACTGACATATTTAGTGTCATGAAGGTTAACAATGAATTGATTTTCCCAATACAGGTTCAGAGAGGTGTGCAGCAGGGTTGCCCAGTTTCAGGCTTGCTCTTTGCGTTGGCAATAGAACCACTACTTTGTACACTCAGGGAGAATATCTCTGGTCTAAATTGCTTTCCAAGGAGTCCTTCGTTGAAGATATCTGCTCATGCTGATGATGTCTGTGTCATCATCAGAAACAACCAAGACATTGCTGCACTCACAGAATCCCTGAGAACCTTTTTCCTGGCTTCTTCCCTCAAAGTGAATGGGAAGAAAAGTAAGGCACTGTGGGTGCCATACCTTAAAAATTGCCTTCGTGTCGTGACACCTCCACCAACACTTCCGGAAAACCTGGAATGGAAGACAGAAGGTGTGGCATATCTTGGTGTTTTCCTGGGTTCCACACAATTCATGAAAAAGAACTGGGAAGACATGACTGAAGAAATAAGGAAGAAATTGAACAGGTGGAGAAGAGGCTTCCCACATCTATCTTTTAAAGGCCGTGTCTTGGTGGCCAATAACTTGGTTGCTGCAGCTCTACGGAATAAATTTATTTGCCTGCAATCACCAGAAGTACTGCTGCGCACGATCCAGGCAAAATTGGAGGACTTTTTTTGGGGAGGCCATCACTAGCTGCGGCCAAATGTAATATGCCATACTTCGTCCAACGGAGGTCAAAACCTAGTTCTTGTGAAGTCCCGCATCATGGCTTTTTGCTTGTCCTCCGTTAAACACCTCCTATCTGCTGAACACCTGCCAAACCGCCCCTTGGTCTGTCACATTTTGCAACAGTCGGGCGTTTTTGGCTATGGTCTCAAAATATTCCTGACACACCTCAAGGATGTGGATATATCAGTTTTCCACTTATTTTATCAGAGCCTTCTCAATGCCTGGAAAGGTGAGTCACAAAGCGGACGCATACTCCCCAAAGATGTATGAAGTTGAGCCGCTATTTTTAACCCTCTCTTTCCTGATATATTCAGGAGTCGTGAATTGTGCCAGCGGTTCAATGATGTGGGCATAAACAAACTCTGGCACCTACGGCCAAACTGTGGTGTAGGGTGGAAGACTGTGGAGGAAATTTCAACTTCAACAGGGATTAAATCCAAGCGGACACTTGGACTAATCATGAGGAAGGTTGTACAAAAAAATAATCAGTTACGACTATTATGGACTCAGATCGCTCGTGTTCATCCTGAAGAACCCTATTTCCCAAAGCTACTCTTTGACTGTTCTCCTAGAGATCTCCCCCCTGTTAGCACAGGGCTAAATGAACTTCATACTGCCAC
Source organism: Eptatretus burgeri (assembly GCF_056783735.1). Taxonomy (NCBI): domain Eukaryota; kingdom Metazoa; phylum Chordata; class Myxini; order Myxiniformes; family Myxinidae; genus Eptatretus; species Eptatretus burgeri. The sequence continues at coordinate 120,465,882 of NC_140963.1, read as the reverse complement.
CAGCAAGAACCTATACAAGTCATGTATGAAGAAAATTATCGGTGTGTCACCACTAAATGGAGTGTCACGTTGGAAGAGGCTACATCCTGCCAGTCCCCCCACTGAACATGTATGGGAATCAATGTATTGTAAACCAATCGCCAAAAGAATGGGAGATCTCCAGTGGCACCTTGCCCACTGGATTATCCCATGTAACACATATGTCAGGAACTTTGCCCCAATATCCGCATGCTGCCCATTTGGTTCTGTAAACGAGGACGTATTTCATTTTTTTTATTGCCTGTGGAAGACTTATTCCATTATTTCATTGGTTAAATTTTGTTTCTCTCAAAATGAATTTCATGTTTAATTTTCGATCATTTATTTTTGGGTTCAAAAAAGAATGCCAACATGCCAAAAAGTACGAACTGTTATGTTTTTTTGTTGGTACAGCAAAGCTTGCTATATATCTATCGAGAAGGGAGAAGAGAAATGGTAAACCACTTCAACAATGTAATGTCTTTTTTTAGTACGCTTGTTTCCGCAAGGTTAAAACTTGAATTTAAATTTTCCAAAACCATGGATATTGTTGATGATTTTGTGTAAAAATGGTGCTTGGAGGGTGTTAGGCTATTGGGCACAATCCTGGATAGGTCACCACTCCAACACAGGATACCACCAAGCTGGCACTCATTTTGCCAACCTCAGAAGGATGACGGGCAGAGTCAACCCCACCTGGTATTAATTCAACGGTGAGTGGGATTTCAACTCAGGATCCTTGGATCCAAAGCCCACCACCCCTAATCATTAAGCCAACACCAAGCATACCAAAATAATAGCATAATAATAAGTTCAGTTTTATTAATCTATAAAATGTATGAGGTGTGTGTGTGTGTGTGTGTGTGTGTGTGTGTGTGTGTGTGTGTGTGTGTGTGTGTGTGTGTGTGTGTGTGTGTGTGTGTGTGTGTGTGTGTGTTAATTACATAGGTTACTTTTTGTGCCTATTAATTACATACATTTATTCATTAATTTCACCCCATTGGAAAGTACCTTTTGACCCTTGAGACTGCTGAGACATTTGAAGACCCTTTAAGATCCCCAAGACCTTTAGGACCCCTAAAGACCCAAAAGACATCGAAGAACCAAAACACCCAGATGATCCAAAAGTCCTTAAGGACCCAGAAGACCCAAAGGACCCCAAAGGCCCTGAGGACCCAAAAGACCCACAAGCCCCGAAGACCCTAGAGACCCTTTAAGACTCCACTATTAATGGATGATGATGATGATATGTGTGTGTGTGTGTGAGAGAGAGACACACACAGACAGACACAGACACAGACAAGCATGTTTTTTTGTGGATGAACGCTGGAGCATTCGGATGTGGTATGTGATACACCAAAGTAATCGTCATGACCTCCAGAGTTGAATAGGCGAATTAACTATAAAAAATCCGCTAGAATTCCCATGTTTTAAACGCACGCCATTTTAAGGTATATGAAGCAGCTTAATATGTCCTTCCACGGCATGGCATTCTAATTACAAAATAAATACAAAAACAATGATAACATTTCATCAAAGCATATGTCAATTAATGGTAATAATATTTACAACAACAATAAGAATAATAGCATCATGTGGCAAAAATAATAACAAACATATAATCCACGTATTGGCCCCAAGTACATCTGAGCTTGGTGAAAGGCAAGCTAATGCTCAAGCAGGACAGCAGGCAGGTATGCAACAAGGCTGTGAAGACCAATGAAAATTTGGTCCATCGGACCAACGGGCCCACAAGTCTCTTAAAAAACAAAAACATACAAAACCATAAACTGAAGACTAAAATGGTAGTGTTTACATTAAAGTGAGAAAATTGATTTAAATTGAATGAAAAAGCAAATACCTCTTCAGTACAGGTATATAACATTTCAAAATGAAGCACAAGCATACAAACAACAATAAATTATTCAACAAATAGGTCTATAAATTAGAAATAAGTGTAATCGGTATACAAATATCAGAAAAACAGATAATATTCATTACATTTAAGAATTTTTTAAAAGCTGAAAACATTCAATAATTATACAAAATATGTGAAATGTATGACAGTGCAGAGTCGATTGAAGACAATGAGGGCTTCTGGCAAAACAATAATATTGCACCTTATTCTGTTGAGAAATTAACAACGGCACGAGAGGAGGCATACTAAACCATGGGCGGGAAGAAGCCTTGGATAATTGAAGATGGAATGGGATGAGAGAGAGATAGAGATAGAGATAGAGATAGAGATAGAGATAGAGATAGAGATAGAGATAGAGATAGAGATAGAGATAGAGATAGAGATAGAGATAGAGATAGAGATAGAGAGAGAGAGAGAGAGAGAGAGAGAGAGAGAGAGAGAGAGAGAGAGAGAGAGAGAGAGAGAGAGAGAGAGAGAGAGAGAGAGAGAGAGAGAGAGAGAGAGAGAGAGAGAGAGAGAGAGAGAGAGAGAGAGAGAGAGAGAGAGAGAGAGAGAGAGAGAGAGAGAGAGAGAGAGAGAGAGAGAGAGAGAGAGAGAGAGAGAGAGAGAGAGAGAGAGAGAGAGAGACAGACAGACAGACAGACAGACTTTCTGTGGAAGAATTCCCAGGCTGAGTTAACATCAGGGCAGTCGATATGGGAGATCAGTCCCGAAGAGAAATGGCTGTTTGGGGTCTCTGTCGATCTGCCTGAGTGAACTGCCAGACCCGCTGATAGTCAGCAGAAAAATGTTGACTTATGGAAGAAGCCAGACACACTTGGGCACTGCGTACTACAGTGCTACCTGGGCCTTTCTGAAAGGATTGGCAAGATAGTATGCAGTGCATGGATTGATGTAGCCTACAAGCCTCTACACACCATCCATAATGTCATTCCCAGACTAAAGGACACAATACCAACTGGTGATAAATCTGGAGTAGCTTACCATTCGTCATGCAGAGATTGTACATTGGTGAAACTGGAAGAAATTTGAAACAATGGCGAGATGAACATTATAGAGCAGTTTGGCTGGGAAAGGTGACCCAGTCAGCCACAGCACGTCATTACCTGCAATGTGGCCAAAATTTGACTTTGAGGGAACCTGCGTCCAAGACACAACATCCAACAAATGACACAGATTGACACTGGAAGCGGGGCACATCATGAGCTGAGAGGATGGTCTTACTGGGAAGACTATGGTGATACCCACACAATACACACCTCTGATACAAATGTCAAAAACTGGACAGTGCAAGCAACTGGATAAGGTGAGCAAAAACAAGGCTTGATCCCCAACACCCCACCCATACATGCACAACATCTACCGGAAACTCCACCAACCATGCAACCCACACGTCACCACGTCCAACCTGGACACGAACCCATCCATGTTCATGACCCGGAAGCAGAAAAGCAACAAGCACACACACATACACGCACACACACACACACATTCACACACTCACCCCCACATATTCAACACCAGATTACGATTAAGTAATAAAAAAGAGCAGAGCAGGCCATCAATTATGCAATTTGACGTTTATTGCTTAAGGTTTGGCAAAATAAAAACACTTCTCCATTGATCTTGCGCACCGGCACATGACCTAAAATGAGTGGTCACCTCGGGAGTAAAACGCCTACTGATATGCGGGGTCTATTGGCCTGAGGAAGCTCACTGGGAAGTGGGTGAAATGTCTCCTGAGACCAGGTCTGCTCTTGCTTATTACTTAAATTAGTCAATCCATTTACCTTTTCGGTTGGATGATATACGGTGCGATGCAAAAGTTTGGGTTATTCTAATGACACTAATGTATTTGATTTGATATATGATATATGATAAAGCAGTTCCTTGGCAAGGGTTACATTGGTCGTTTCCTATTTCCTTCCCAGAATTTTTTGTCTGTGTTTTATCCTTTTAAATGCTGAGCATCAAACAAGGAAACAGCGCGTACCATTAAATAAAAAAGTCTTTGGTATGACTTTGCCAGGGCTTGAGTCACAGACCACCCAGACTCAGAATGGATGCTCTAACCATTATGCCACCAAGTCTGGTTGATGATGTTCATACCTTAGAGTAAATTCATTAAAATTTCAGTGATGACAGTCATGTGTTTATTATTGTAAATTAACAACCTCTATAAATGTGCATGAAACATACTGCTTGAGTAAATAACAAGAACAGTCATTTTATAGTGTCCATCAACACTTTGCGTGTCTGCCCTTTGCCTTCTTGAGTGCCACCACTCTTTTACCCTTGCATCCTGTACATGACTGAAGCACTTTTACAGGAACATTGTGCCAAATATCCTGAAGTACATGCTACAGTTCTGTAAGATTAGTTGGGTTCCTCTTGTTCTTCTCTGTATCCATGTCATCCCATATAGCCTTGACAGGACTCATGTCTGGACTCTAGGATGGCTCTTCTAACACTTGGAGCACACCAACTTTAACCTTGTTCACCAAATATTGTTTTACTTTATTGGAAGTGTGTTTTGAATCATTATCTTATTGGAAAATTAATCCTCTTCTGATTAAATGATTTCCACTCGGAACTGTAGGTGCTGCAGTATATGCTTGTACTTCTCTTTTGTTCACGTCTCATTGATTTTAACAAGTTTTCTCTCAGCTAAAGCTGAGATGCAACCCCAGACAACCCCAGAGCTTCCCCTGTATTTAACAGTAGGCTGCAAACATTGTGTGTTGTAACAGTGATTCGGCGTACAAACTGGTGTCTCTTACATCCAAACACTGGTGTCACAGGTGGAAAACGGTTATGTATTCACCGCTGTTTGCTTGTTTGTGAGCATTATATCTCAAAAAGTTAAGGAAGGATTCAGACGAAACTTGGTGGACAAGTTGGGGGAGTGACAAGGATGAATCGATTAGATTTTCGGACGAGAATTTTTTTTTTTTTTAAGTGATTCATCACCATTGAAAGATGGGGCCAAAACTATATATATATTGTTACGGCTGTGGAAATTCGCAGAGCACCATATAGGTCCTTAGATCTGTTATGTCGATAAGTCTGTGTTCAGATAGATTTCCCCACCGATGTCTAAGGAAATTATTTGTGTGAACCCTGCTGTGAATCTTCAGTTAGCCGTTTTTCTTTTGCTATCGTTATTTTGGACCAACCGCTCACAACAACCACCTCCACCACCAACACCTTCTCCACAACCGCCTTCACACAACCACCTTAACCACAACCACCCAACCACACCACCACCACCACTCATGACCACCACAAAGTGCTAGCCATGCCACCATTACGACAACACCGTAACCGCCTTCACCACAACCACAACCGCATTTCTACCTCGGCACACAGTTGCGAGAAGCCTGGCATTCATCGGGGGAGAACGGACGACGGCCCCACCCCCCAATGACAAACCCTACCAGGGAATAAAAACCAACGAAAGCTATGAAAACAAAAGCAAAGGAAAGGCCCCAATTCAGGAGGAAAAACACCCTGCTTCTGGAAGTTTCCCGCGCGTGCTGGAAGAGGGGGGCAGAAGGGAGGGCGAGGCGCCGTGGAGATAAAAGGGCACGCTGAACGCAAGTTGGAGTTGAGGTGTGTGGAGGAGAGGAAAGAGTGTCATGTCGGAGTTGTGGGCAGTTGTGTGGAGCCTTTGGTCACTGAGTCGTCTGGAGTCTGCAGTCGGTGAGGAGCTGAAGAGAGAGGAGCGCAGCGGAGCCAAGGCGCACAGCCTGCCGGACCGTGCCTAGCCATGGGTCGCTGGAGAGGGGACTTCGAGGGTTGCCCGAGCGAGTCACCACGAGGGACAAGGTAGCCAGCCCGGTCTCTCGGAGCCTTTGCGGTCTACACGGCTCATGTTTATAAAGACCCCAAGAGGTCCAGTCTACCCCTCGTCTGTCCTGGGGTTTTTCCTTGTTTCTTTGTGTGAACGTTGTGGTGTCATGTCTTTAAGTAGAACTGTTAAGTGTGTACATAATAGATAGATGGTAGTAGCTCTTTTGCATTGCTCGTGGTTTGTCCCTTACATGTTACATAATTGCATGCGTGCTTTTGTTTTTGTCTTTGTCGATTGCAAACTGCATGCGTGTCTTGCCTTGCTTGATAACATGACTGCATGACTGCATATGTGCCGCTTATTCAATAAATGTGCTTGTTTAAATGTTAACCCGTTTGTTGCGTCCCTTTCCTTAATTGAACTGCCGTTCTGCGTTCGGAATATAGTTGGTTTTTAAATAGCCGAAAAAGTGATCGGGTCCAACGGGGCTGCGTGATAAATACCCCGCTCGGTTATCCCAAAACGAAGCGAGCTGCTTAAGCGGCTCGTTTCCAACGGCCCCGTTGAGGTACAGTCTCTCGGTAGTCTGCCCGTGCGATTAATTAGGTATATCGACGATTCGGCGATTGACCCTGTAGCGCGGATAGAGTGTTGACTAGGCTGTGGTGTGCTCAAACCACACCCGTGGCTGGTTTTCGGCGTTGATCCGGAAAGCCGCGACTGGATTGCACGTTCGGTGGGCGAAGCGGCCGCTATTGGTAAAACGCGGTCGTTCGCACGCCAGGCGGGCGAGAATCCACAACAATATCATGATATTTTTAAAAAGTTGTAGGTAGATTATGTCCAAAGTCAGTGGATGAGTTGGGTATGTGACAAGAGCAAGCCGATTCGATTTTGGTTCAGGTCCAGATACAGATCTGGCCTATCAGTGGGATACAAAACATAAACTGTTCAGCCTGGTGTAGGTATGTGCTCTATTTCCTGTTATCTAATTATATTGCACTCTTGTAACTTCCCACAAATGTTTAATGTGGAATAGCACCACAAAACGTGAAAATAACCCAAACTATTACATAGTACTGCGTACACATATAACCTTTATAACATAGATGGCTATCATGTGCTAGTACCCTCCCCAATTTGGAAATTCCTGTTCTGCAGGTTGAAGCTGCACTTCAGCAACATGTTGTGATGGATTTGCGACATGTTCAAGGGTAAATTCTCACTTATGGAAACGTTCAGGACCATAGTATTGAATGCCCTGATCATTCCAGAGGGACAAGGTTACAACCGCAACAATTCTCGTGTGATATAAACTCGTACCTCTCCGTGTTCTGGATGTCCAAGGTAGTGCTCCAGCACACCTGCGGCCCCGTTTGTCCTTGACGTCGGCTGCAAGGTGAAGAGGCTGCAGAGAGTCCCTTATGGTTGACTGTTTGTGGCTCCTTGGGCCCTTTTCGGACGCCTATTCGCGATCCCGGTCTCTGCTGAGTCTCTGGGTTGTGGTTTCAAAACAAACACACACACACACACACACACACACACACACACACACACACACACACACACACACACACACACACACACACACACACACACACACACACACACACAAACACACACACGTGAAGACATTTTATTTTTGCATCTCTTACTCTTTATATAACGTTTAGAAGATATTGTAATCGTTTGATTACTGGATTCTCGTGTTTTGATGTTCTACTTTTTATAACAATAATAATAAAAATAATAGCAGCAGCCATTTCCCCACCGTATTGCCTTTGCCTGCTTTCCATTCTTATTGCCTTTCATCTTTAAGCTCCATATTGATTTATTTATTTTTGCAAAATGTATCAGTAACGTTTGGCCAGTCCCTATGCCAGTGATATATGTATGTATGACTTGTATGTATGTATATATATATATATATATATATATATATATATATATATATATATATATATATATATATATATAATTTCAGAAGAAGAAGGTGCTTTCAACCAAAAGTAAAAACTAGATCGACTCCGCTAATTTGAGCAAAAAAGTGAGAGCAAACCCGGTCTCAGGCAGTGTTTCGCCAGCTTCGCAGCCGGCTTCACCAGGCACAATTACAGGCACAATTAGTAGGGCACCCAAATAGGCCCCACATACACACCCCCTGAGTACTTTTGCAAACACACTTTTTTAGAATCCTTAAGGTGTCCAGTTAACATTTTTAAATATTAACAAGAAAATTAGGTTGGTCTTGGAGTCTATTTGGCTATTTGGCTGCTTTCATAAAATCTCGTCGGCACCTTGGGTGAAATTTAGGTTATTTTGCAAAAAGGTTAACATCCTTCACCTTGTGGTTTAAACTGTTGTTCCCCAATGCTAATGCTTGAGGTTCAATCCACTTCCAAGCTGTGGGTAGGGTGAACTTAATATAATAGGTTTCTCCTTTTTGTCTGATCGCCCAGGGAGCTTCAGATCAATTTTATTACAGAAGATGCATTCAGGGCCGAAAATAACATTTTCTGACTGTTTTATGCGAGGCGATCGCCGAAGTGCCGCTTGAGATGTTGAGGGCTGGTTTTGATTTCAGTTAGCCGATGAAGGGACATTGGAAAGTACTTGTAACATCCTCTGTGATAACCAATGGCATCCAGTTCAACACCTCCTAATGAATCAGGCATCTGACTGCATATATTCTCCATATGATAGGAAGACCTGAACGTTCAGCTAAACGTTTATCACGGATGTCATGCAGGAAGGCCAATTTCTCAATGGGATCTGCTTTGATACTGCTAAATGATGTAAAATTCCCATAATTATTAATACCAGTCACATGCAAGATACAGTTGGGGGAAGAGACTTTTTTAGCTTGAGAGTCAACTGGACTTTCAGTGCTCGGGCGTTTTTTTATCCTTTAGGCATAGTTGGGTTAGTTTCTACTTGACTATGATGTGAACCTTCCACGAAATAAGCAATATGTCTCTCCACATTCTACAGATTAGTTTCTCACCATCACCGTTGCATGCACCTGAAACCAAAATAAAATATGATGAAGCAATTGAGGAAAAATCGTTTCCAGAGGTTACAATAATGTTGGTCAGTTTACATATGGCGAATGACCACCACTGCCTCAACAGACACAAGTCAGTAAGGCCCATCCATTGATGCAATGAAAAAAAAACTTAACACCTGAAACAAACAGAAAGTATTATTTAGTGTTATTGGAAGGTAAGGTAAGTATAACACAGCAACAATGGGAAACAGTATAAATTCCTATTATTTTATTTGATTTAAAATTCAAGTTCCAGGATCGTATCACTTAATCAAGCTGCCTCATTTTAGGGTATATCGACGATTTGTTCGTGACAACTTCTACTCCATACATAAAGTGAATGAGACTATTCTTACCCAGGCCCAACATGGACCAAGAGTTCTAGGAAAACCGAAAAACATGTCACAAGGTTACAAAATTTTACAAGGACTGACCATTGCTGACACAGTTATCAGATACCAGTAAGCAAGGCCTATACAATATGAAATAAGAGTTACAATGTTGTTGGTCAGTTTATATGTGGCAATTAACCACCATGGACCCAACGTAAGGCATATATATGATTCCTTAAGCATGTTTTTTTCTTGTTTTTTTTTTCACCATTTTGAGAAGTATGACCCATAAAGCATTATGAAATATTAAAAATGATATTATAAATATATTTGTCATGTCAAAATTGTATGGAATGGATGTTTCAATTGTATTTCGAGCATGTTTGGTTCAAAAAGTTATGAAAATTTGTTTTTCGATAATTGTGCATGTCAAAATCCAAGATGGCAGCCAAATAGACGCCAAGACCAACCTAATTTTCTTGTTAACATCGAGAAATGTTAACTAGACACCTTAAGTATTCTCAAAGTGTATGTTTGCATCAGTACTCAAGGGGGTGCACGTGGGGCCGATTTGGCTGCCCTACTAAATAGACCCCGAGCCTCGGCACATGTCCGGTTTTTATTTCGATAGGACCGCTTATTTCTGGTCTTGTGCTGGTGATCGAGGTCAAATGGAGGAGTGCTTTTAAAAAAAAATTATTTTACAAAAGCAAAAACAGCCGTCAAATCAAATCATTGAAGGGGTGCTCTGCTCCTTTTTGCTTTTACTTGCATGTGATCTGGTAATGTATGTGTGTGGGTGAGCACGTGTATGCGCTTGTTGTTGTTTTTGTGTTTGTGTTTCCGGGGCACGAACACAGCTGGTTTCATGTCCAGGTTGGGCATGATGACGTGTTGATTGTGCGAGTGTTGGGGTTTTCGTTGGGTGTTGTGTGTTTGTTTCGTGACGTTGGTTTTTGCTTTTGCAAAATAAAATAATAAAAACCACTCCTCCATTTGACCTGGAACATCAGCATGTGACTGCGAATGAGCGGTCGTATTGAAATAAAAACCGGACATGTGCCGAAGCTGGGGGTCTATTGTGCCTGATGAAGCCGGCTGCAAAGTTGGCGAAACGTTGCCTGAGACCGGGTCTGCTTTCGCTTTTTTGCTCAAATTTAGCAGAGTCGATCTAGTTTTTTACTTTTGGTTCAAAGCATCTTCTTCTATAAAATGTGTAATCCCAACCACCCCAATCTTATAAAATATATGTATACATACATATAAATATATGTATGCATGTATGTAGGTGTATGTGTATATATATATATATATATATATATATATATATATATATATATATATATATATATGTATATACTTGTATGTATGCGTATGTGTGTATATATATATATATATATATATATATATATATATATATATATATATATATATATATGCTTGTATGTATGTGTATGTGTATGTATATATATATATATGTATGTGTATGTGTATGTATATATATATATATATGTATGTATGTGTATGTGTATGTATATATATATATATGTATGTGTATGTGTATGTATATATATATATATATATATATGTATGTGTATGTGTATGTATATATATATATATATATGTATGTGTATGTGTATGTATATATATATATATATATATATATATATATATATATATATATATATATATATATATATATATATATATATATATGCTTCTATGTATGTGTATGTGTATATATATATATATATATATATATATATATATATATATATATATATATATATATATATATATATACATACACATACATACAAGCATATATATATATATATATATATATATATATATATATATATATATATATATATATATATGTAAAACAAAGTGTCCAAAAAACAAAAAATAAGCTGAAATACCTTTTAGCTGCATACAAATCATCGTTTACTTCAGAATTGCTAAGGAAACAGCTAATTGCTGCACTTTCATAAACTAAAACCCCACTGGACCGTTATTAAATGCCACATACCTGCTGCTTGTACATGAAACGTCTGCAAGAGATATTTAGCTTTCAGCATCTCTGAGATGTACATCTCCATAGCACCATGCAGCTGCACATAGAGCTTGCAGAGCTCCCAAGGAAGCTCACCTTCTTCCGCTCTGCAAGGGAGAAGAGCTTGGTTTCGGTTTTTCAAAGATCATGTCAGGCAAATATTGGTGAACCATAAGCCTAAGTGGAGGTGTTTTGGTTCTTTTGGGAAGTAAGGCACATTAATAGGCTGCAAATAATGTCATGAGCATGCTGTCATGGAATAATCATCAATTATCCAAATCGATAAAGGTTGCATCACTTTTCTGATGTGTTATCGATTGTTGGCAGTTAATTCTGCCTTAAAGAACACTTTGGCGAGACAGGTAATTCTGCCTTGTTTATATAACTGTAAATAAGCTAATATAAATTAGTGATGCTCCTCCGCAAGGCCCCTACAGGTATTTCATCTCAACTGCAGCGAGTTAGGCAGCAAAGGTCAGTGATGCCATAGACCGATTGATGTCACGGATGCGGAATATGGTTCAGGCTTTCAAGACCTACACGTTAAAGCAATTTAAACTAGAGAGTTCGTGGAACACCTTTCCCCACGCAATGTTCAAGTATACAATTCAATTGAATAAAATAATTTTAAAGGTCGAATAAATTTTTTTTCCTGAAGTTTAGCACCACTTTATTTAACGTGTCCAAGTACCACAAAATTGGAGGTTTTTCGCAGCGATAAGAAGGTGATTTGTGTTCTACGTACTTAAAGTATATAATTCAATAGAAATAAAATCAAGATTGTAAAAGTCACATATAAAATAAAACGAGCTCAAATGAGCGAAGATCATCGTCCTCTTAATGATGACGTCATAAAAACGAATATGACGTCATTGTGATGTATCAGGTTTGCGATAAATTATCTGTGCTAATGCCCGGCTTGATTCCCGCAAACAAAATTCAAAAAACTTGCCTAGTTTCGGAGATATTTTTTTAGGCGATTTCCATTAGCGGAGATATTTTGACGTCATAACTTTTTTTTCTCAGAGGAATTTTCAAAATCGGAGATGGTTACTGTCTGCGCAGGGTATTTCTACATATATATGCCAACTTTCAGGAAGTTTCGATGAAAACTGGAGGCTGTGAAACAAAAAAGTCCACAAAAAGAAGATGAAGAACAACAACGTAAGACTTCGAGATCCTCCAGGAGGATGTAATAAAAATTCTGGAAGTTTACCGCCTTTGACGCAGTGCCTAATACACCACCGTATTTAACATGTTACATTAGTTATTCATGCCTCTTGTTTGTGTCCTTTGTGACATGTTTCGAAACAGTATGTTTCCTGTTTGGAATGATTTTCAAACTTTTTTGATTGCCAGACAGGCAGAAAGAGGAAAAAATCATCTCACTCCTTTCTGCGCATGTACAATTTGGACAAATTTAGAGCCAAAGTTTTTCAATTTATGCTCCGATTTGTGTTCAAAATATATTATTCAATTGAAGCTAAGTTGTTCCTCAATCATAAACTGATGTTTATGGACAATAGGACAGATGGAAGTGAACCAATTTCTTAGCTCCGCTTTTCACTTCACCTGCATGGCGTAATTGGAACGACACTCAGTGGAACACATACCTCCACTAGGCTGAATAGTCACCTACACAACTCATTCACCTAGTTTTATCATAACTCGTCCACAGCTTTTTGAAATATCATGATCTATATCGTTTTTGGCCCCATCACTCAATGGAGAAGAATCACTTTTTAAAAATTTAAAATTCTCGTGTCCGGATCCAGATCTGGATCTCCACCAACATCGATCCGATTCATCCTCGTCGCACACCCAACCTGTCCACCAAATTTCATCCGAATCTGTCCATAAATGTTTGAGATATCCTGCTCACAGACAGACAGGGGTGAAACATAACATCCGTCCACCTTCGGTGGTGGAGTTAATTAAAAAAAAAACAGCTCATCACAATGCATTGTGTTAAATTGGTCTGAGTCTGAACCATGAGTTGAGCAAGAAAAGAGGTTTGATTTGAAAATGTTGCAAAAAAAATGGCCTTTGATAGAAAGCTCATGTTTTGCAAGCTCATGGAACAGCTGTCAAACACACACAGCGGAATGGAACCGCTGACATCGCACACTCAGAGGAGACTTCAAATCAGATGGTTACATGTCCATTCATTGGTGTTCATGAGAAAATTCATATGCTGGAAAACTGGGTGTTGTTGCTCTGGTTGGAGATCGGTTGGGTGTTGTCACATTTCACCGTTGCCGTCGTCTGGCCTCTGCTGGTGGATTTAGCTTGGACCCGGCATTCCATGCACCTCGCCAAACTGCCTGGCACCAATCTGAACTGCACTTGGTCGTTTCCTCCCAACTCTCCAATGGGACGTTAGTTATCGTTTTATGCAGTCTTTGTGGCATATAACTTGGGGCGACTGCGGTGATGACGGTTATCTTAAGAGAGCTCTCCATAGAACGCTGCTTTCGGGATGCGATGGTCATGCATTCTCGCTGTCTCAACCCACTTGTGAATGTGACAGTTCATGAAATATGAATGACAACTCAACCCTTTTGTGGGAAATATTTATCAATTGCAAATGGACGAAGTATTTGAAAGATCCAGCACACTGTGGATCAGGGCAGAAAAATAAGGTAGGTAATTACAGTCAGGGCCAAATGAGTTCAACACATGGATGAAAAAGAACCACCATGAGCAGAGAGAGAGAGAGAGAGAGAGAGAGAGAGAGAGAGAGAGAGAGAGAGAGAGAGAGAGAGAGAGAGAGAGACTGACTAAACATGCATGGTCTCCTGGAGCAACATTCACCATTGTAATCTGGCACTCTCAAGGTATGTTTGAGTTGGTCGTGCAGATCAAACATGCAATGCTGGTACTTATTACTCATTTTGCATTCCAAATGACATTCCGCATACATTCTCCTCATAATGATGGCTTAAATAGGCATACTTTCAATCTTTATTACATGCCAGGGATTTTTCAAGCATCTCATCAGTCAAGCATTGCTTTAAAATACTGCTACTACGACTACTTTAACACCGACAATTATTCCCACCTTCTTGTGGGGTCAGGCAGGGAAGTCTTTCACGAACTACTTGACCAGGACTGTCATTCGACTGAAAGCGCCAGGTGTTTGTACAGTAATCTGTTCAGGGTGCCTGCAAGAATTCGTTGACTTTTCATGAAAGGGACAGAGTGATCGTTATTTCATGTCCACCAATGACCATTTCTGGTAGATGGGTCTTCCGTGTTAACATCCCTCCGATGGACGTCACACATCGCCCTATATGCAAAGTGCCAGGATGACGGTCTGTAGCTCGATAGAGATTCAAACCCAGGCTAGAAAGCTTGAAGGTGAATGTACACACCTGTAAGATGTCCTTTCGGCCTTTTCGGCGGAGTGCTTTGCAACACTGACCTTACTTATCACAATAGGCAACACTAAGAGTCAGATGAATGTCCTTGTAATCAAGCAACGTGCTAATTGATACAACAGGATTCATACAGGCCACCGGTCAGACCTTTACTGGTGGCACTGGAGAACAGCTTGAGTGCACTGACTCAGCCTGCTTCATTAACACACCATCTGACTGTGTTGCTGCCCAAGTCCATCCAAGTATACATCTTAATTATCTTTCCTTTATTTCAGGCTTCCCTTTGTTCTTTGTTGGCTCGTCAACATGCTCTTCCATAATCCGTTTCTTATTACAGTACGCCTAATATTGCTTTACAGACTGAGATTTCACCACATTTTTACAAAGTAGGCAAAGGCAAACGACATTGAGGATAAACAAGGGAATGTTCGATCTCAGGCTGCTCAGCACTCCCATCTGAGGGTTGAACACCTAGCTCACGGTGCTGAAATCCAAATAGAGGAGCACATTTTCAAGTGTTTGTGTGTTTGTTTTTGCGATTCGATGTTATTCTTTCGAGGTCCAATCGTAGTAAATAGAGGCCCAAAATTTTGGGTTCTTCTTGTCGCGCATGGCATCTTGGCTGCCGAGTTGCTATCATTTTGTTGTGGCGTGACTATGCCGCTGATGCTGTGCCCCATACCAGTACACTGGTACTCATTTCGACGACCTCGGAAGGATGACAGGCTGAATAAACCCCACCTGGTGTTAATTCAGTGGCCAACGTGGCTCAAACTCAGGACTGTAAGATCCCAAGCCAACCACCATAACCACTTAGCCAACACCAGGCTTGAAATTTTGGATGTAAGCACTTCTGAATTTAGGCAAGCCTGGTGTTGGCTTAATGGTTAAGGTGGTTGGGTTAAGATCTTAAGGTCTTGAGTTCAAGCTCCTGATGTGATGTTGAATTAATACCAAGTGGTTTGACTCAGACTGTCATCCTTCTGAGGTTGGCAAAATGGGAACCGGCTAACTGGTAATGGGGGCATTGCATTCTGAAATACCTAAAGCCACAGTCATGCTTCCAGAAAATGATGTAGCAAAGCAGCTTGAGGCTGAAAAAATCTGGGCAAGGTTTGAAGCTACCACCTGTTGCCCTTGACGTCTGTTTTGATGCCACCAAAGGCTGCTAAAAAGTGAATATCGGAATGTGAAGTCAGGCATTGCTGCTGCTGACTCGCAGGTGAAAGATAACCACCATGAAGCAGGTAACTCCTCTCTCTCTCTCTCTCTCTCTCTCTCTCTCTCTCTCTCTCTCTCTCTCTCTCTCTCTCTCTCTCTCTCTCTCTCTCTCTCTCTCTCTCTCTCTCTCTCTCTCTCTCTCTCTCTCTCTCTCTCTCTCTCTCTCTCTCTCTCTCTCTCTCTCTCTCTCTCTCTCTCTCTCTCTCTCTCTCTCTCTCTCTCTCTCTCTCTCTCTCTCTCTCTCTCTCTCTCTCTCTCTCTCTCTCTCTCTCTCTCTCTCTCTCTCTCTCTCTCTCTCTCTCTCTCTCTCTCTCTCTCTCTCTCTCTCTCTCTCTCTCTCTCTCTCTCTCTCTCTCTCTCTCTCTCTCTCTCTCTCTCTCTCTCTCTCTCTCTCTCTCTCTCTCTCTCTCTCTCTCTCTCTCTCTCTCTCTCTCTCTCTCTCTCTCTCTCTCTCTCTCTCTCTCTCTCTCTCTCTCTCTCTCTCTCTCTCTCTCTCTCTCTCTCTCTCTCTCTCTCTCTCTCTCTCTCTCTCCACCCACTGGGGCAGTGCTGGGTAGCCCCTGCTGGTCTCATGAAATGTTATTTGCCGATCGTCTATTAATGTCCTTGGAAGTCTCCTTATGTCCTTATCATGCGTCTGATGCATCTCAAGCTACTTCAGAGCCTCACATCATGGTTAAAATGAAAAAAGCAATTACATGAAGTGCAGGGCATCCAAGATTAATTGAAACAGAACATTGTGAATGAAATAGAAGGTAGTATGATAAGAGACACCATTTGCAAGATGCACACATTGTAAGAAATAAAATGTCATCCTCACGATAATCCAGGGACCGGTGTGTGTGTGTGTGTGTGTGTGTGTGTGTGTGTGTGTGTGTGTGTGTGTGTGTGTGTGTGTGTGTGTGTGTGTGTGTTTATTTCTTGTGCTACTCCTACAGTTCTTGGCTGATTACATCCAGACTTGCTACATAGGACCAGCATGACCCCAATTAATGTATGGGGGTGTTTTTTTCTTTGCTGGTGGTGGGGAAAGCAAATTCTCCATGTAAATGTGTATCGTGTAGCACCACCTCCAGGTGGTGGTCAGTACTACAAGTCTCCACCATTTACAGTGCAGTGTTCCTGTCCCCACGTTTTCCAGTGCGGTGAGGTGTTTTGAATTAGAAGCAGTTGGTAAGTTTTTACTTCATGCATGTAACCTGGGTTATTTATTTTTTGCCTATACAGCGCTGAGGTACTGTACAACAAAAATGGTGGGGTCTCTTCTAGTTGCAGTGCCCGCAGTCCAAAAACAAGTCACCGACTTAAGTCTCTACACATAATAGACATCAACACAACAAGGCAATTCTGGTTTCCAAACCAATCCATCTACTGACCATTGGGTCACTCTCGCCCACTCCCATCCTAATTGCCCATGTCCCAATTTCTCTGAAAACTGAACCCTTGGGACATATGCATCAAAGCACTTTATCTGAAGTGTAAAGCCTGGTGTTGGCTTAGTAGTGAGGGTGGTGGCTTGGGATCCTTGGGTCCTGAGTTCAAGCCCTGTTGGCCACTGAATTAATATACACCAGGAGGTTGACTCAGCCTGTCATCCTTCCGAGGTCAGCAAAATGAGTACCAGTGTACTGGGAAGGGGGACACTGCATCAGCGGCATAGCCGTGTCTCAACCAATGATGCAATCAGCAACAACAGGCTGCAAAAGAGAGAGAGAGAGAGAGAGAGAGAGAGAGAGAGAGAGAGAGAGAGAGAGAGAGAGAGAGAGAGAGAGATAGAGAGAGAGAGAGAGAGAGAGAGAGAGAGAGAGAGAGAGAGAGAGAGAGAGAGAGAGAGAGAGAGAGAGAGAGAGAGAGAGAGAGAGAGAGAGAGAGAGAGAGAGAGAGAGAGAGAGAGAGAGAGAGAGAGAGAGAGAGACACACCCGCAGTGTAAGTCGTCGCAGGTTGGTCAGGTCCAAGAGTGTCATTCACCCCCTCTAATTCTCTTCGCACCCTTCAATCCACTCCTGTGGATCTGTTGCTTTCAATCTCCCTGGATTCCATACTTATTTATTTATTCATTCATTCATTTTGATTTGCTATTATTCCAAAATCTTGTCGACCTATGTGGCTAATGTTTGGGTGCAATTGTAGACTTTAACCACACCCTCGATGAAGAGATGTCAAATAACCAGGTCATCCAGCCACAGGAACTGTTTCCATAAGCTTTCTTGCGAGAGGCAGCAGGATCGATGTCTGCATCCTCCTCCAGGGTCTGGCAGACCCAAATTTCTCTCATCCATTCCCAGAAGCCTGCATTCTCCTCCAGGGTCCGGCAGACCCAAATTTCTCTCATACACTCCCAGAAGCCTGCATCCCCCTCCAGAATCTGGTAGACCCATATTTCTCTCATCCATTCCCAGAAGCCGACCCTGGGCTGTTACGCTTGTCTGCTCGGCTGCTTGCGATGAGAGTTGGAGTGAGTTAAGATGTGTTTTGGCCTCGTGCAACTCTTTATGTTTCTCTTTCATCTTCCCATACCACCATTTACTTGCCCGCACTTTCTTTTCAGCTTTAGAGAGCCCTTGCTGTACGTGTTTGGCTTGCTGCCGATGCAGCTTATCTAATTCAGCTTGCAGGGCTAGGGTGTTAGCCTGTACAGGCTGCTGGCAGCTGTGATCACTGTCCAACTCGGCTTCGAGCTCACGCACTCTCTCCCAAAGACTTTTCATCACTTTCTGGGCTTCGCTCTTCAATGACTGCAGTTCAGTACGCAATGCTCTGATCTCCTGGTGTAAGCTCTCTATCAGTATACCTTCTTTAAAAGGCTCATCTTCCTTATTCATCTCGTTTTTGCCTCTCGTCCAGCAATCATCATCCATTGGTTCATTCCCCACAACACATTCCTCAATTTTAAACTCCCTCTCAAGTGGCACAATTTCTGGAGTGTCCTTCTCAACTACTGGATCAAAAGAAGACTGACAAAGTCCCTCATAAAGTTCAGCATGGGTCTTGTTGCTAAGTATGTCCAGTATTTGGCAATTCACCTTCATCATGCAATTCATCCACCTGTTTCTCCTCAATATCCCTTGCTGAAGAATGTATTGGTCTGATATCTGGAAGGGATTCCCGGGGTACATCAGCAACTGCAAGTTTATCCAATGAAAAATTCTGAGCATCACCTTCATCACCAAAATCCTCAACATTCGCACCAAGTGGGGGCATTTTATCTTCAAAGCCTGCATTTTCTCTAATTGGCATTCACAATTATCATCGAAGTCTGAAGTCTGAGATTTGTTCTGTGAATTCATTTCAAAAACATCACCTTCGCACTGGTTCATTCGCCAGGCATCCTGTTCTTCCTCTTGAGGTCTGTTTTCGCCTCTTAAAATCGCCTTGCACTTTTTAAAATTGGGCAATTCACTCTCCAGAGTTTACATCAGCAAGCCCACTTCTGATTGTTTCCAAACTAACCACTTGCTCGGTACTTGGAATGTCAACGTTAACGTCATTCTCCTTCACTACATGTCCTGCAAATGGTTCAAACATTGGCTCCGCCAAATCTGCTCGACCATTTTTAGTAACATCCCCATTGTCAAAGTTCTGCAAGTCCACAACCCAACTTTGTATGAGTTAGTCTATCTAAGCATGGTCTCAATGGAACCATCCACGTCACCATTGAGGCTAACAGAAACTTTTGGTTCCATCTCCTCTCCCTTGAAGGTCGTGTCCCAAGTATTCAGCCGCTCCTGTAACATTCCATCCATCCTTTCCCTATTCGATTGTGGCTGCCACAATCCTTTATCAATCAACACCCGCTCTTGTTCTATTACATTGGTTTCCAACTTTTGCAACAAACCGTTGCCCTGACATTTACACAATTCCAATTCCTTCTCCCGCCGCTGCCCCATGACGTCCACGTCCACGTCTTTTTTTGCGTATGCCGGTCGATTTGTTCCATCATTTGTTTCATTATTTCCATAAACTGGTTCATATCCAGTGGTTTTGATGAGGCCAATCTGTTACTATTGGGTGTGGATCCCAGTGGAATCGCTATGTCCTCCTGGAGGGGAATTTGGCGGTGGGGGTCCCCACTCAGGATCAGGGAAACTTTTACCCTATGCTTATTAACCAGCTCCACCCTCGGCTCGCTTCCTTCATTTGACTACCTTTCCACCGAACTGCCATTTTGTGCTCGTCCACCATTTCCCCGCACGCATTTGATCTCCTCAGAAAAAAAGAAATATTTCTCTCCCTTAAATTTCCAAGCGTTCTTTTCTCCTGACACCAATTATCATGATCAACAATTTCATGTCCCCTGTGAAATGTTGTTCAGAGTTTGAATCCTGCACTCCCGAGGGAGTCGAGGCAGATGGAAGAGGGGGGGGCTTCATAATCCCACTCCTGATCAACAAATGTTGATCAGGGTTCGAATACCACTCCTTGACATCAAGTTTGAATCCCACTCCTTGACAACAAATGTCGTGGGTCTGGCGGTTAAGTTTAATCTCCCCGACACAATTGTGGTGGACGGGCGGTTAACACTGACCAAGCCCGGATTGCCAAGCAGTTCTTCCTTAATAGGAGGTGGACATGTTGATCCTCGGTGATTATAATGCACGCGGGAGGGCATGGGGCACAATGGCGTTGCGATGGAGGCACGGGGAAAGCTCAGCACAGGGGGGTTTATACTCGACCCCCATAACAAATACACGGACACATCAACTGAAAATAACTTTGGAATTCAATGAAAATAGACAAATATTTACAAAGCACAATAATTCAGATATAATAATAATAATGAGATAAACTAAAGTCTAAGTCGAGGTGCCTCCACACACAGGCTTAACTACAGACAAGGGAAAACAAAAGAAAAGAAAACCCTTCCTTTACTCTGGCACTTTACTTTACTTTAGCTTGGCCAAGAGATGTTTTTTGTGGAACTTGGAATCAAGGCGCTTCTATTTGCATGTGAAGACGTGCGCAAAATGGCGCCAAGTCACTCCCTTACAGCGGGAAAGTGTGCCAGGCAATTCGTGAGCGGTGTCCAACACCAAGGCTCAGAGACCCCATGCAGCTTCTTCATCAATTGTCCTCACCGATGCCATAGCTTTGCAGAATCACGCCATCCCCTTGGGTGACACACACAAGGGGAGGCTCATCCCACATGACCAGCCAAGAGTCGATGGCCAGTGTCTTGCTCAGTACGCGAGCCAAATCGCCTCAGCCCGAATACGAGAATCATGCTGTCTTCTTCATGCGTCGAAGGAAAGCCTGCTGTAAAACCAGTTCTTTCAGGCCATCTCTTCACAATGTTCTCTCTTTTCCGCGTGTGCTCCTCACTCCACACTCGTGCATTCCTTCTTCATTCTCTCTGTCTGATGTCACACCGAACCACCGTTCCATCTCCGGGGCGTGGCTTACTCACACGAAAACCCGGGAAGGCAGGGCCTCTCTGTTCGGCACACCTGCCTTGCTTCTGACCTCACACCCATCAATCATCAGCTACGGGGGTGTGACTTCACTCGCAGTCACCCATGAAGGCAGGACTTCTGCCTGCTCGGCACATTTGGCTCACTTGTAAATGCAAAAATGTAAGAATAGGTTACAGGGGGCAATTACATACTGGGTGAACTTATTCTTAATCCCTATCTAATTAACACTGCACCACCCTCCCGTGTGGTGACTCATAACACTGAAACTCACAGTCTCCCGACTTCATTACATCGAGATGTCTCCCACACATCCACGGAGCAAACAACTCTTTTCAATCCGAACTTACCAATGAAATTCCTTCATCAACCCCCACAACCAGAACAATATATATGTGTATGGATGTACACAAACAAACAAATACATATATACACACAAATACAAATACAGACAAACAAACATTGAGATAAACATATATAGAGACATGATACAAAGATATATGTATCATAAATATATATGGAAAAAATACAAATCCTGACCAGGAATGAAACCCAGGTTCTCCAGCAAACTGTACCAGTGCTCTGCCATCAGCACTATTTGGGCAATCCACTAGCTGAGCACCGCAATTCTTGCACATATATAAGTGCCACTCTCCCCCACTGCTTCTGGGGCACTTGCTGCCAACCATAGGTTCGGAGCAGCTCGGGCCTGCTCTCTGGAGGGTCTTCCCCCTGTGGGGGTCACGTCCATGTCTGCTATTGAACACCACATGGAGCATGTTTATATAATGTGAAATGAAAAGGATATAACCATCATAAATATATGTGGAAAAACACATACATGTGGAAGAATTGCATTGCTTAGTTTGTGGGTTGCCCAGATGTCAGAGCACTTGCATGGTTTGCCAGAGGACCTGGGTTTGATTTCTGGTCTTGGTCTGTAATTTTTCCACATATATTTCTGTTTTTTGTGAACGTGGTGAGCTTCATACTCAAAGCATGCACATGAGAGAATAGGAAACAACAACACAATACCCTGGCAATTTGGAATCCGTGTCGTTGGCTATGACCCTTTTGCTTCCGGTATTTTTTGTTTCCGGTTTTTGTCATGGGGAATGATGCATGCCGGGAGATAAAGGCATCGTCGGAGACATGAAAGACCCAAATATCAGACATGGTGTATATTTCCTCCACTGATTTTAATAAAGATATCTCTCGCATCATCAAAAAATAATTTTTCATCGTGATTTACATTATTTGATCGCTGATCCCGAATCCAGGCCGAAGTAACCGGAAATTGCGTATGTTGTGAACAAGTTATAGGTAAAGTCAGAAGGGAATGTAAGAAGAATTCCACATTCGCTTCTGGTATTAATTTTTAGATGAGATCCTGTTCGAGGCGGTGTAGTTGTTGCTGTGAAGGTAACGTTGAGGTAATATTAATTTTTTTAGATGAGATCCTGTTCTCGGCAGTGTAGTTGTTGTTGTGAAGGTAATGTTGAGGTAATATGAATTTTTTTTAGATGAGATCCTGTTCTCGGCGGTGTCGTTGTCGATGTGAAGGTAATGTTGAGGTAATATTAATTTTTTTGGATGAGATCCTGTTCTAGGCGGTGTAGTTGTTGTTGTGAAGGTAATGTTGAGGTAATATTAATTTTTTTAGATGAGATCCTGTTCTAGGCGGTGTAGTTGTTGTTGTGAAGGTAATGTTGAGGTAATATTAATTTTTTTTTAGATGAGATCCTGTTCGAGGCGGTGTAGTTGTTGTTGTGAAGGTAATGTTGAGGTAATATTAATTTTTTTAGATGAGATCCTGTTCGAGGCGGTGTAGTTGTTGCTGTGAAGGTAATGTTGAGGTAATATTAATTTTTTTAGATGAGATCCTGTTTAAGGCGGTATAGTTGTTGTTGTGAAGGTAATGTTGAGGTAATATTATTTTTTTTAGATGAGATCATGTTCTTGGCGGTGAAGGTAATGTTGAGGTAATATTAATTTTTTTAGATGAGATCCTGTTCTCGGCGGTGTAGTTGTCGTTGTGAAGGTAATGTTGAGGTAATATTAATTTTTTTTAGATGAGATCCTGTTCTCGGCGGTGTCGTTGTCGATGTGAAGGTAATGTTGAGGTAATATTAATTTTTTTGGATGAGATCATGTTCTCGGCAGTGTAGTTGTTGTTGTGAAGGTAATGTTGAGGTAATATTAATTTTTTTAGATGAGATCCTGTTCTCGGCAGTGTAGTTGTTGTTGTGAAGGTAATGTTGAGGTAATATTAATTTTTTTAGATGAGATCCTGTTCTCGGCAGTGTAGTTGTTGTTGTGAAGGTAATGTTGAGGTAATATGAATTTTTTTTAGATGAGATCCTGTTCTCGGCGGTGTCGTTGTCGATGTGAAGGTAATGTTGAGGTAATATGAATTTTTTTGGATGAGATCCTGTTCTAGGCGGTGTAGTTGTTGTGAAGGTAATGTTGAGGTAATATTAATTTTTTTAGATGAGATCCTGTTCTCGGCGGTGTCGTTGTTGTTGTCAAGGTAATGTTGAGGTAATATTAATTTTTTTAGATGAGATCCTGTTCTCGGCAGTGTAGTTGTTGTTGTGAAGGTAATGTTGAGGTAATATTAATTTTTTTAGATGAGATCCTGTTCTAGGCGGTGTAGTTGTTGTTGTGAAGGTAATGTTGAGGTAATATTAATTTTTTTAGATGAGATCCTGTTCTAGGCGGTGTAGTTGTCGATGTGAAGGTAATGTTGAGGTAATATTAATTTTTTTAGATGAGATCCTGTTCTCGGCGGTGTCGTTGTTGTTGTGAAGGTAATGTTGAGGTAATATTAATTTTTTTAGATGAGATCCTGTTCTTGGCAGTGTAGTTGTTGTTGTGAAGGTAATGTTGAGGTAATATTAATTTTTTTAGATGAGATCCTGTTCTCGGCAGTGTAGTTGTTGTTGTGAAGGTAATGTTGAGGTAATATGAATTTTTTTTAGATGAGATCCTGTTCTCGGCGATGTAGTTGTTGTTGTGAAGGTAATGTTGAGGTCATATTAATTTTTTTAGATGAGATCCTGTTCTCGGCAGTGTAGTTGTCGATGTGAAGGAAATGTTGAGGTAATAGGCAGTGGTTTTATCACGGTTATAGAAATGCACAAATAATTAATTTGATCTATAGTATACCCAATCACACCTTTATGACTAAAACATTGAAAAAAAACTAGAGAGTAAATACTCCAGCAGTTTTCAGTCGACCTAATTTTACAATAAAGATATCTCCCGCATCATCAAAAAATAATTTTTAATCATGATTTACATTATTTGATCGCTGATTCCGAATCCAGGCCGAAGTAACCGGAAATTGCAGCATCAAATGTAAGAAGAAGTCTCCGTTCGCTTCTCGGCTTTGACTCTTCCATACACACATACACACATACACACATACACACATACACACACACACACACACACACACACACACATACACACATACACACATACACACACACACACACACACACACACACACACACACACACACACACACACACACACTGCAAATAAAAGCCGATTGTGTGTGTCTGTGTCTCCTCCATAACTCCAAGACTATAAAACCTCGCAGCCTGAAACTTTGCATGCATCCTAAGAAAACTCCCAGGAAGTGTAAGAGTGAAAATTGGGTGTTTGGGTTAATTAAAACATCCCTTTTGAAGATAATTAACAGCCTTATTTAATTATATCCTTCATCAGGCGATCCTTGGCCACCTCGCTTCTTGGGGTCTTCATGTGTTTTCTGGGTCACCTCACTGCGATCTGAAGCCGCCATGTTTTCTGGCCTGCTCAACCACGCCTTGACTTGGAACAGGCCGCAGCGATTTCTTTCCGATAAAGTTTATTTTTCACTTTCCTCACTCATATCGAATGCCTGTTCATCATAGCAACGAATCTCTGTTTACATCGCTTTTGTAAGTACTTTAGTTTTCAAATTAGGAGCTTGTAGCGATTTCATGCATTATATGATACGATTTTTCATGATCTACTCTCACGGACGAATTAAAGTGTATCATCGAAATATTATTTCGCTTTTGAAGATCGTATATTGTCCGGACCAAATAAGTGTCGAAATCTGTCGTGAAATCTGATAATTTATACAATTAACGACTCAGAGTCTTCTAACTAAGCCGATGTACCTATTTACTTTAAGCAATCAAGGCTATGTTCCCTCTTCCATACATACACAAGAAAATGTGTAATTTCCAAGGTATTAAACTTATCTTTTTCTCCTGTCTGGAGAATTATATTGCGTGAACAAAATTTTTTTTGGAACCTAACAAAATTAGCCAGCTTCATTGAGCTGTATGATTTAATGCATTCACTGCTCGATCTCGTGACCTGTTCCCCAAGGGACTGCCTCTTCATTGCATCTGCCAGATCTGTGTCTATATTTTCTGAGGTTTCGCGATGTGCACTACAGGGAATCAAAGCAAATCTGATTAAAAAGGGACATTTCACAAAAAAGTTATAACGTTTGCGTGGACTGATGTACCTGTTGTAACCAATGTACCATGTGACATGTGCACAGATGAGCAGGTACAATGGAGGATTTTTTGCAATGTTTATTTCGTGGGTGATTGAACATTGCGATATTTCCAGGGTTGTTCTGCATTTAGCACCAACTCTTTTGTGGATCGTCATTTTTGAACAAATTCATTTTATGTCATTAACTGCTCCATGCATAGTGAAGACGGGCCTTAAAGTCAAAGGTATCCTTTATGGTATGGAGCGACAGCCTTGCCAACCGTTCCTTGTCAACCATTTAATTGCAGTGCTTGTATGAGTGCTTAAGCCACTTGCCAAGCACCAATTGTCGACAGCAATACCATGCAACGTCATACTGAGCGAACTATTCACTCTCTGCGGATGCTTTTTCCATGCCCCATCATTCAGAGTGAAAGGTTCGTACTCCATCACGCTGAGCGAGTGGTTCGTTCTCTGTCACCCAGAGCGAGTGCTTCGTCACCCTGAGCGAGTGGTTAATGCTCCGTCATCCTGAGTGAGTGGTTCGTGCTCCATCACCCTGAGTGAGTGGTTCGTGCTCCATCACCCTGAGTGAGTGGTTCGTGCTCAATCACACTGAGCGAGTGGTTCGTGCTCCGTCACCCTGAGCGAGTGGTTCGTGCTCCGTCACCCTGAGCGAGTGGTTCGTGCTCCGTCACCCAGAGCGAGTGCTTCGTCACCCTGAGCGAGTGGTTAATGCTCCGTCATCCTGAGTGAGTGGTTCGTGCTCCGTAACCCTGAGCGAGTGGTTCGTGCTCCGTCACCCTGAGCGAGTGGTTCGTGCTCCGTCACCCTGAGCGAGTGGTTCGTGCTCCGTCACCCTGAGCGAGTGGTTCGTGCTCAGTCACCCTGAGCGAGTGGTTCGTGCTCCGTCACCCTGAGCGAGTGGTTCGTGCTCCGTCACCCTGAGCGAGGGGTTCGTGCTCCGTCACCCTGAGCGAGTGGTTCGTGCTCCGTCACCCTGAGCGAGTGGTTCGTGCTCCATCACACTGAGCGAGTGGTTCGTGCTCCGTCACACTGAGCGAGTGGTTCGTGCTCCGTCACCCTGAGCGAGTGGTTCGTGCTCCGTCACCCTGAGCGAGTAGTTCTTGCTTCGTCATCCTGAGCGAGTGGTTAATTCTCTGTCATCCTGAGTGAGTGGTTCGTGCTCCATCACCCTGAGTGAGTAGTTCATGCTCCATCACCCTGAGCTAGTGGTTCGTGCTCCATCACACTGAGCGAGTGGTTCATGCAATAACACCATATTTCCGAGTCGTTTGCGGATTAACGTGTTTTCTAAATTACCGAGCCAAACGTTTTTCCACCCGTCACACGCAGCTGTTTAGCCACACTAATAAAAAGGCAGTGTGTGTGTGTGTGTGTGTGTGTGTGTGTGTGTGTGTGTGTGTGTGTGTGTGTGTGTGTGTGTGTGTGTGTCCTCCATAACTCTAAAACTATAAAACATAGCAGTCTGAAACTTTGCATGCATATGAAGAAAACTCCAAGGAAGTGCAAGAGTGAAAAATGTGTGTTTGGGTTGATTAAAACACCCCTTTTGAAGATAATTCGGTGATCCACAGCCACCTTGCTGTCTGGGGTCTTAAGGCATTTCCTGGGAAACCTCGCTGGGGTCTGAAGCTGTCATGTTTTTTTGCCTGCTCAACCATGAGTTGACTTAGAACAGGCCGCAATGATTTCTTCACATCAAAGTGTTTTTTTTTTCACTTTCCTCACTCATATTATCGAATGCCTGTTCATCGTAGCTATGGATCGCTGGGTATATTGCATTGCTTATAAATGCCTGGAGACACCAGTGTTCGTGGCTTTCTTTAATTTGTGAATCTGAATAACTGACAGAATCTCTTAAACTTGGCATTATTACAAAATGTAAGCTCCAGATTTGAAAATTTCAGCAGTTCTGACTGAAAAAAGTGTTTGTTTGTCCAATTCGGACATGGCACGGGCGTTTCCGGGTGCGTAGTTGAATCTGCGGCAATTGGTCATCACTTTCCAAGCCAGGCATTCTATTGGAGTGCTTGAGTGCTTGAGCCACTTACCGAGCTGTACAGTATAGTTAGTGTCCTGATTGGGATGTACAGTCGACAGTTACGACAAGGTAGAGGTATGTATACAGCGCACACAGACGTTGTACATTTGGGGAGATTTGGATCTGTACGGATTCGCCACGGGTGTGTGCACGTCATGCCTGTTATGGGTGCTGTGGTGGCAAATTTCATCCCGTGTCTGATGGAGGTTCCATTAGGTTTTCCTTTGGCCTCGCACCTGTTTCTAAAGCATTTGGTTATCGGATTTGTATGTTTCTCTTTGTGAGTTTCAAAGCAAAATATATTTGAAAATGCCCGATTTCTGAGCCATTTTCCGTATTAACGTGTTGTCTAAATTGCCGAGCCAATTTATTTTCCACCCATCACATGCAGCTGTTTAGGAAGAATAATGTTTGTGAACATCTCCCTAAAATGTCTATATAAACATAATGTTTTTTCCGTGAAAGCCACTCAAGGTTTCTGGGTTGTATACTGTAAGTACTGCAGTTGGTAATCAGACAAACTCCAACCTGCCGATTCCCCAAAAATTGCCGATGTCGGCCAAGCGTGTGTGTGTGTAGGTGTGGTGTGGTGTGTGTGACAGAGACAGAGAAATCTCCACGTGTGGTGGGTGGGTGTCAGGAGGCGAAACATATCAATCAGGTGTGTGTGTGTGTGTGTGTGTGTGTGTGTGTGTGTGTGTGTGTGTGTGTGTGTGTGTGTGTGTGTGTGTGTGTGTGTGTGTGTGTGTGTGTGTGTGTGTGTGTGTGTGTGTGCTGTTGATTGGTATCTACATATGCAGGTTTCAGAATCTGGAATGGTGTCCTTCCAGGTCAGACTCAAAGTATCCACCTTCATTTTGGTGAGGAGTTACGATTCATGGACCAAGCTGTGAAGTTTTCTGTTCTCAAAGTTTTGTGCCGAGGGTTCTCTTTAGGATTGTCGCTGGGCCCCGGAGAGTTTCAAAATGTAGTTCGTTTGTAATAATATTTCCAGGGATGGTTTTTAGCTCACCTGTGAAGTAGTTCTGGGCGCGTTATGTGATGGCGCGTCATCCTTCCATCCATAAATACTTCCAACTTCTTCTCAGAAACTGCACATACGATTTCAATGAAATTTGACCACAACCTTCATCACCCGTGATCTTCTTCTTCCTCTTTCGGCTTGCTCCCGCTAGGGGTCGCCACAGCGGACCAACTGTCTCCATTTTGCTCTATCCTCCACATCTTCCATTGACACTCCAACCACCCGCATGTCCGCCCTCACCGCATCCATGAACCTCTTCTTTGGCCTTCCTCTTCTCCTCCTGCCTGGCGGCTCCATCTTCAACATCCTTCTCCCGATATACTCCGTTTCCCTCCTGTGCACATGTCCAAACCATCTCAATCTCGCCTCTCTCACTTTGTCTCCAAACCATCCTACCTGCGCTGTCCCTCTAATACACTCATTTCTTATCCTATCCATCCTCGTCACTCCCAACGAGAATCTCAGCATCTTTAACTCTGCCACCTCCAGCTCTGCTTCCTGTCTTTTTGTTAGCGCCACCGCCTCCAAACCATACAACATAGCTGGTCTCACTACCGTCTTGTATACTTTCCCCTTCACTCTTGCAGCTACCCTTCTGTCACAAATCACTCCTGCAACTCTTCTCCACCCACTCCATCCTGCCTGCACTCTCTTTTTCACTTCTCTCCCACACTCTCCGTTACTTTGGACAGTTGATCCCAAGTATTTAAACCAATCCACCTTCCCCACCTCAACTCCTTGCAACTGCACCATACCACCACCCTCCCTCTCATTTACGCACATGTACTCCGTCTTACTCCTACTGACTAACATTCCCCTTCTCTCCAGTGCGTACCTCCACCTCTCAAGGCTCGA
Organism: Eptatretus burgeri; assembly: GCF_056783735.1. Classification (NCBI taxonomy): domain Eukaryota; kingdom Metazoa; phylum Chordata; class Myxini; order Myxiniformes; family Myxinidae; genus Eptatretus; species Eptatretus burgeri. Next base: position 120,436,262 of record NC_140963.1, on the reverse strand, counting down.
TTCAGCCTGCTCCCTACTCTCCCTACAGATCATGATGTCATCCGCGAACATCATGGTCCATGGGGACTCCAGTCTGATCTCGTCCGTCAGCCTGTCCATCACCATTGCAAACAGGAAAGGGCTCAGAGTCGATCCTTGGTGCAATCCCACTTTAACCTTAAACCGGTCCGTCATTCCTACCGCACACCTCACCGCTGTCACACTGTCCTCATACATATCCTGCACGATCCTCACATACTTCTCCAACACTCCCGACTTCCTCATACAATACCACAACTCCTCTCTTGGCACCCTATCATAAGCTTTCTCTAAATCCACAAACACACAATGTAACTCTTTCTGGCCTTCCCTATACTTCTCCATCAACATTCTCAAAGCAAACATGGCATCAGTGGTGCTCTTTCCTGGCATAAACCCATATTGCTGCTCACAGATCGTCACCTCTCCTCTCAACCGAGCTTCCACTACTCTTTCCCACAACTTCATGGTGTGGCTTAACAACTTTATCCCTCTGTAATTTCCACAGCTCTGCACATCACCCTTATTCTTCATCACCCGTGATGGCATTTAAAAAAAAAAACAGGTCTGAAGCTACACAACAACCTTCATCACCCATGACGTACCAAAGTTTGTTTATGACATTTGAAAAATCTGGCTTGAAGGGGGTTTCCCCCAAAATCTGTATTTGCTTTCTTCTCCAAAACCACACATGCAATTCCGATAAATCTTGACCACCATCTTCACCACCCATGATGTACTAAAGTTTGTTCACGATATTAAAAAAAGATTGGGGTCGAGGAGGGTCTATGGAGAGAGGGGGTTGCCCACCAAAATATGCATTTGCTTTCTTCTCAGAAACTACATACACAATTTCGATGAAACTTGACCACAACCTTTATCACCCGTGATTACCAAGGTTTGTTCATGGCATTAAAAAAAAAATCCAGAGGAATTTACTTTCTTCTCCATTACATATTTCGTGGGTCATCCATGCCTACCAGTGGTTGCCTGGTTATCTTATCCAACCGCTACCAGGTAAGCACCCAGGGGTGTTGCGCTGTTGCCCCCATGTTTAATATCTCTGTGAGGTTCTTTGTTACCATTCCTGTAGGTCTAGCTATCACTGGAACAACTTTGATGTTCTTCAGCTTCCAGGATCTTCTCACTTCATTCTTGAGGTCTTGGTGTTTGGTCATTTTCTTTATTTCTGCATCATTTAATCCAAAATCACTGCTACTAACACCTCAATCAGCAATGCCTTCTCTTTTTTTCTACCGAATTGTGATATCTGGTCGCAACGCTTTGTTTTCGATGTTCACGCTTGATGGGATCATTCGTTCATATGTGAGCAGTAGGTACTTCCATGTTTTCAGTGACCCCACCCTTTTGGTTCATGTTCCCACAATTTTTCTGGAACTGGGACATCAAAGTTTTTGCAAATGTGCCAGCGGATTACTTTACAAACTCCGTTGTGTCGTGTGTACAACTGTTCTGATATGAGTTTGTTTTTGTGTGTGTGTTTGGTCATGAAACATAACCTAACATTCTCTTTACTAACCCCACCTCCACCCCTCACCCTTCTCTCTTCTTTTTTTTTACTCTCTCTCTCTCTCTCTCTCTCTCTCTCTCTCTCTCTCTCTCTCTCTCTCTCTCTCTCTCTCTCTCTCTCTCTCTCTCTCTCTCTCTCTCTCTCTCTCTCTCTCTCTCTCTCTCTCTCTCTCTCTCTCTCTCTCTCTCACCCTCCTCACATCCTTCCTTCCCATGTTATTGCAACATTTGGTGAGGTATAGCTCTCCCCACCCTTCTTCACTCTTCCCCTCACTCCTGCCTCCTCCTCTCACCCCTCTTCCTCTCTCTCCCTCCCTCCCTCTTCTCTCAACCCCCATCCTTAGTACCCCCCCGTCAGCCAAGCAATGGGTTGTATTTGCTAATATATTGTTACGGTTGTGGAAATTCACAGAACACCATTCAGGTTCCCCAGAGGTCAGTTATCTCGGTAAGTGTGTGTTCCAGGTTAGGTTTCCCCACCAATGTATAACGGGAATTATTCGTGTGCCGGGCTGTGCATCTTCAGTGAGCCGTTATTCTGTCTCTATCTTTTATTTTAATAACAACGTCAACCACGTCCGCGTGCAAGCATGACGTGCAAAATGGATCAAAAAGGCCTTACCCTTTGAAGGAGCTGGCCAATCGAAAGTGAGAGGGGCGGAGCCAGCGGGGGTGAAGGGTCGAAGGTGAAAGAGCGAGCACCCCCCCCCCGAACCCGATAAAGAGCCATGCTGGAACGCCGAGAAGTGAGTTGAGTGTTGGAGTCCCGACAGTTGGAGTTGGGCTGGGCCGTTGGAGGGAGTCTGGAGTCTGGAGTCTGGAGTTCGTGGCTTGAGTTGGCGGTGAGAGTGGAGGGATGCCTTGTTGGGAGCTGTAGAGTTCGGAGTTCGGGCAGTTGGTTCACTGGGGGTTCGCCGGCGCAACCAGGAGGCCTGAGGCGAGACCCATTCACTCCTCCAGCGCGTCGTCAGCTCGACCAGATCGCAGTGGGGGGCGGACGACCAAGGGAGCCAGTTGGAGCTCGGGGGTCCGGCAAAGACGCCAAGGGTCGCCGAACCAGGACCCAGCGAGTCACCATGAGGGTGGCTAGGTAACCTGCTCGGTCTCTCGGAGCCCCTTCTGTCATCCCGGCTCCGAGCAATTATAAAGGCTCACGAGCCCGGTTCTTTCTTTCTTTCTTTATTGGGTTTTGCATGAAAGTCTGTGGCGCCTTGTGCATAAGTAACAAACTGATTAAGTGCATGTACATAATAAATAGACATCGGCTGTAGATTTTTGCTCGTGTCTTGTCCACCCCCCTCCCCTCCCATTCATTGCGTATGTGCGTTTAAAATAAATACCCCCATTGTTTGAATGTTAACTTGCTCGTGGTGTCACTTCCAACATTGACTGCCATAATTGCGTTCGGGATATTAGCTGGCTGATTATAAGCCGATAAAACGTACATCTGGTCCGATGGGACTTGGCGATATAAAACCGCTCGACAATCGCATACGGAACGAGCTGCTTAAGCGGCTCGTTTTCGTGCAGGTCCCGTTGAGGTATAAACTCCCGGCATTTCTGTCCACACGAATAATTAGGTACATCGACAATTCGGCGATCGACCCTGCAGCGTGTGGACAGAAGAGTTGGCTGGTTTATGGTGTGTTAAAAACACCCGTAGCTGGGTTTCGGTGTTCATCCGGAAGCTGCGACTAGATTGCCACGTTCGGTGGGCGTGCACGGCCGCAATTGGGCTAAAGGCGGTCGTCCGCACGCCAGAGTGGCGGAAATCTACAGCAATATATCGTTACGGTTGTGGGAGTATATGGAAGAATTTATTAGGGAATAGCATTGTATAGAGTTGCTTGGTCTGTGGACGAGTAGAAAGCATCTCCATGTAACTAAGTTAGGGAATCTGTGAGCTTAAGTGTTGCGTGTCACCACACGAGGGGGGGGGGTGCAGTGTTAATTAGCCTAGGGAGTAAAAATAAGTTCCCCAGTACGTGATTGCCCTCTTTGGTTTTCCATATGTTTTTTTTATATTTCAAGCCAGACAGTAAAGCTGGGAAATGCGTCCCTGAAACCACAACAAACAGGAGAAGCCCCGCCTTCCTGGGTTTGGGGGCGAGCAGGCCACGCCCTGGAGGCAGAGGATATAGAGCGCACAGGGAGAGGGGAAAGAGCAGGGGGAGAGGCTGGCGCATTGCAGAGGGTGTGGGAAGCTCCTTCTGCATAGGACGGGAGATCGGTGTGATCAAGGCCGAGGGCAGGCAGGCTTGCGCACATGTGGATTGTGGAAGGCCTCCATCTGGATAGAACGGGAGGTTGGCAGAGCACACATATGAGGTCGGTGTGAGGAATCCATGAGGCAGGTGGCACCTTTAGAAAGAGGAAGGCTGGCTTATTTGAGCCTTCACGTGGAAAGCTACTCGCGGATTGCCTGGCGTACGTCTGCCCTGCTACAAGTACAGCACCATTTTTGCCTGTGTTTGCACACGCTGGTGAAGGTGCTTCCATTCCGGGTTTGACGGGGATCAGCTCTGCCCAAGCTGAGGACCAGGGTACTTAAAAAAGGGGGGGGGGGTTATTTTCATTTTGATCACCCCTTTGTCTGTATTTGCGCCTGTGTTTGAGGTCTCGACTGTAGGAGTTACTTATTCATTGTCATTATTACAACGCGTGCGCTGTATACAATTGCACCGAGTTTGAAAAGTCCCCGGTGTCTACCACATCTACCGCGTCTCCGGTGTCCCCCGCCCCCCCACACGTGCCTCAAGACAGCCAATGACGGCCGTCCGGTAGATGCAGTGCGTAACCAGACGGAAATGGTGAGAATTGACGGGGAAATACCCGAGTATTTCAATGGAAATTTGTGAAACTAATGTGTTATATATATATATATATGTGAAAACCATTTAATTTATTGCTTGATGGGAAAAAAAAACCAAGAAACGTGCCCCTCTCATGTACGAACGAACGAAAGACGTCATTTCCGCCCACCATCCCATTTCACGCCGAAAGACGTCATTTCCGCCCACCATCCCATTTCGCGACGAACGCTGAAAGCTAAGTTCTTATGCTATCATTCTTTTGTGGCCTCCTGCCACGCTGTATTGAACGATTTCATTCCTTCTGTTATATATATATATATATATATATATATATATATATATATATATATATATATATATATATATATATATATATATATATATATAAAGGTGCTAAGCACAATAATAACAAGATTTTTACATTTCAAATGTTAAGTACGCTTTTTAATTGTTTTTCAATTGAAAAAGCCTAAATTGAATATTTTAACATTAGTGTACTCATTTACTTCACCACGCGCTGTATTGAAGGATTTCACTTGCTTTTATTATTATTACCTGTTGGATTATCGTCTTGTAAATATTTGTGTATTTTCATCAAATGTGTTTATTTTGAAGAAAATGTATTCGTGTAATTGTAGTGGGTTCGTGGATATACCCCCTTGTGCTGTGCTGGTGCAGTGCTCCTGTTCCTTACTCCTCCGCCCATCTGGCATTGCCCTCTGCCATGCCCTTCGAACATGTGTGTAAATCTCCGTCAAACAACGTGCCCGCCTCCTCTTAATAAGGGACCGCTTGGCCGTCCCGAGAGGTTGGCGGTATCAAAAGCTTGGCTATCACAAATTTGGGTCGGGGGGTTAGCCCAGGCCGGCCACCCCGTGGATATATATATATATATATATATATATATATATATATATATATATATATATATATATATATATATATATATATTGTTACATATTTCCGACCGCCCCCGTGCGGACGACCGTTTCTAGCTGAATCGCGGCCATACGCCCACCGGACGAGCAATCCAGTCGCAGCCTTCCGGATCAAACGCCGGAATCCAGCTACGGGTGTGTTTTTAATGCACACCACAGCCTTGTCAGTACTCTACCCGCACGCTACAGGGTCCGATCGCCGAACTGTCGATTTACCTACTTTTTTGTGCGGGAAGGCTACCGAGAGGTTGTACCTCAACGGGAGCTGCTTGGAAACGAGCCACGTACGCAGCTCGCTCCGTTCTGCGGATACCGAGCGGTGTATTTATCGCGCAGCCCCGTTGGACCCGATCACTTTATCGGCTATTAAAAAGCCAGCTATATTCCGAACTCAATGATGGCAGTTCAATGAAGGAAAAGGACACGACGAACGGGTTAACATTCACACAAGGACATTTATTTATAAAACGACACATATGCAATCATGCAATCATGCAGTCATGTATGCAACCAATGCACGTATGAGACAAAACATGAGCAAGAAGAACTACAACTGTCGATTATTATTTATTTACATGCACTTAACAGTTCTACTGTCAAAAGACACGGCGCCACAACGTTCATTCAAAACCCCAGAAAGAAAAGGCCTGGGCTCGGAAGCCTTTAATGTTTCTCAGAGCTTGGGAGACCGAAGGAGCTCCGAGAGGCCGCGCTTGTGACCTGCCGCCTTCGTAGCGACTCGCTGGGTGCTCCTTGGCGTCCCGTCCACACGGCAGTTGGCGTGACCGCGGCCCAGGCCTCGTCGAGCGGCCCGATCGATCGGGCCCTAGTCGACAACGCCTCACAGGAACGAACGGGCCTTTGCTCTTTTGGAGTTGATGCTCTCTTAAGAGCCCGTCCGTTCCTCCGCGTCTTTTGGACTGTTCCGGGGCCCGATCACCTCGGACCGTTTTGCCGCTGGTTGGCGACTCCTCTCCGGCCTCTTCCCAGCGACCCACAGCTCGGCACGGCATGGCAGGCTGCGCTCCAGGCTCTGCTCTCTCCATCTCCCGTCCGTTTGCAGACTCCAGGCTCCAGGCTGATCCACCTCCCAACGCAGCCCCGCTCAACTGCGCACTTGGCGTCTCTGCGCGCCTTTATATGGGATCCGTGAGGGGAGGTTTGATCTCCGATCCCTCACCTCTGACCCCCCTGCTGGCTCCGCCCCTTTCGTTCTTTTGATCCGATTTCGAGGCGAAGCTCGGAGCGAGCGGACGTGGCAGAGATCATCGACCCTGGTGCCAATGAAGGAGAGCGGACGTGGGTGAATTCGCCGTGGCTGGCGCAAAGATGGCGGCACAATGGAGATGACGGTGAGGCGTTGCTGTTCGTTGTTGCGTAGGTTGTGAGGGGATGTCGTGGTGGTCGTTGTGGAGATGGTTGATGAGAGTGATGTTGGTGGTGGAGGTGGTTATTGTGAAGCGGTTGATGAGAGCGATGTTGGTGGTGGAGGTTGTTGTTGTGAAGCGGTTGATGAGAGCGATGTTGGTGGTGGAGGTGGTTGTTGTGAAGCGGTTGGTCCAAAATGAAGATAGTAAAAGAAAAACGGCTAACTAAAGATCACAGCCCTGCACACGAATAATTGCCCGTTAAACATCGGTGGGGAAATCTATCGAAACACAGACTTATCGACATAACACATTTAAGGACCTATATGGTGCTCTGAATTTCCATAACTGTAACAATATATATGTCCATTAGGACCATACTCTGTGCAGAGCATTAGTGCTGCCTAAGCAGCCTCCTTGGCATTGGGGTACAATCTTGGACAGGTCACCACTCCGACACAAGATACCAGCAAGTTGGTACTCATTTTGCCAACCACAGAAGGATGACAGGCAGAGTAAACCCCACCCGGTATTAATTCAACAGCCATGTGGGATTTGAACTCTGAATCCTAGGATCCCAAGCCCACCACCCTAACGCTTAAGCCAATACCAGACATTATATATTCATACTGTGTATATATGTGTATATATATATATATATATATATATATATATATATATATATATATATATATATATATATATATATATATATATATATATATATATATATATATATATATATATATATTTTAAACATATACTGTATACAAGGTATATACATGTGAGTGTGCATATATATATATATATATATATATATATATATATATATATATATATGTATATATATATATATTGTATACATATATACATACAGTGGAGAGAACAAGTATTTGATACACTGCTGATTTTGCAGGTTTTCCCACTTACAAAGCACGTAGAGGTCTGTAATTTTTATCATAGGTACACTTCAACTGTGAAAGACGGAATCTAAAACAAAAATCCTGAAAATCACATTGTATGATTTTTAACTAATTAATTTGCATTTGATCACCTACCAACCAGTAAAAATTCCGGCTCTCGCAGACCTGTGAGTTTTGTCTTTAAGAAGCCCTCCCATTCTCCACTCATTACCTGTATTAACTGCACCTGTTTGAACTCGTTATCTGCATAAAAGACAGCTGTCCACACTCAATCAATCAGACTCCAACCTCTCCACAATGGGCAAGACCAGAGAGCTGTCTCAGGACATCAGGGACAAAATTGTAGACTTGCACAAGGCTGGGATGGGCTGCAGGACAATAGGCAAGTGGCTTGGTGAGAAGGCAACAACTTTTGGCGCAATTATTAGAAAATGGAAGAAGTTCAAGATAACAGTCAATCTCCCTCAGTCTGGGGCTCCATGCAAGATCTCACCTCGTGGAGCCTCAATGATCATGAGAAAGGTGAGGGATCAGCCCAGAACTACACGGTAGGACCTGGTCAATGACCTGAAGAGAGCTGCGACCACAGTATCAAACAAAACCATGAGTAACACACTACGCCGTCATGGATTAAAATCCTGCAGCGCATTCAAGGTCCCTCTGCTCAAGCCAGCGCATGTCCAGGCCTGTCTGAAGTTTGCCAATGACCATCTGGATGATCCAGAGGAGGAATGGGAGAAGGTCATGTGGTCTGATGAGACCAAAATAGAGCTTTTTAGTTTAAGCTCCACTCGCCGTGTTTCTTTGAAGAAGAAGGATGAGTACAACCCCAAGAACACCATCCCAACCGTGAAGCATGGAGGTGGAAACATCATTCTTTGGGGATGCTTTTCTGCAAAGGGGACAGGACGACTGCACCGTATTGAGGGAGGATGGATGGGGCCATGTATCGCGAGATCTTGGCCAACAACCTCTTTCCCTCAACAAGAGCATTGAAGATGGGGCGTGGCTGGGTCTTCCAGCATGACAACGACCCGAAACACACAGCCAGGGCAACTAAGGAGCGGCTCCGTAAGAAGCATCTCAAGGTCCTGGAGTGGCCTTGCCAGTCTCCAGACCTGAACCCAAGAGAAAATCTTTGGAGGGAGCTGAAAGTCTGTGTTGCCCAGCGACAGCCCCGAAACCTGAAGGATCTGGAGAAGATCTGTATGGAGGAGTGGGCCAAAATCCCTGCTGCAGTCTGTGCAAACCTGGTTAAGAACCACAGGAAATGTCTGATCTCTGTAATTGCAAACAAAAGTTTCCACCAAATGTTAAGTTCTGTTTTTCTGATGTATCAAATACTTATTTCATGCAATAAAATGCAAATTAATTATTTTAAAATCATACAATGTGATTTTCAGGATTTTTGTTTTAGATTCCGTCTTTCACAGTTGAAGTGTACCTATGATAAAATTACAGACCTCTACGTGCTTTGTAAGTGGGAAAACCTGCAAAATCGGCAGTGTATCAAATACTTGTTCTCCCCTCTGTATATCGAGCTAATATGCCGACTGTGCCTCTCTTGCACCCAATCTGTTCACAACGATGGCCCACACGACGAGACGATTTCTGAGACCTTGTGATCAGGCCATGAGGCACACTCTCCTTCCCTTTTCAGAAACGTACACACTTCATGGCACAGCAAAACAGTCAATGGCTAACGTCTAGCTCAGCACACTGAGCAAATTCACACAGCATGAACATGAGAATCGTGCAGCCTTCGTCGTACCGAGAGGAGAGCAAAGCGAGATCCTCTGGCCTAGCCACGTTCCTCTGACTAACATATCCTCTGATGCCGAACTCATCTTCGCTCCCGATCTCTCCTCGACGTCACACCGAACAACTGTCCACCTCTGGGGCGTGGCTTGCTTGCACGAAACCAGGGAAGGCGGTGCCTCTCCCTGTTCGGCACACCCGCGTCACTTCTGACATCACTCCCATCAATTATCCACCTCCAGGCATAGCTTGTTGGCACAAAACCAGAAAGGTGGGGCTTCTCCTGCTCAGCACATTTTCTGTTGTTATGGTTGTTGTTATAAAAACGAAATTCTTCCATGGCTCACTTGTAAATACATAAACGGAGGAGAAGGTCACAGGGGGTAATCACATATTGGGACAAAGTACTCTGAGACCCGACCTAATTAACACAGCACCACCCCCCCCCCCACCTCCCCCATGTGGTGACGAGTAACACTTCAGCTCAATTTTCCTACTTAATTTACATCAAGATATCTCCTACACATCCAGGGACCAAGCAACTCTACACAATCCTATCTTTCCTATTAAATTCCTCAATATACCCCCACGACCGGAACAATATATAAGTTAAAATCAGACCCAATCACTGCATTGGGTATCAGAAAGCAAGTGCCACACCAGCTATTGCTGCTGTTTCCTGATGAAGACACACACACACACACACACACACACACACACACACACACACACACACACACACACACACACACACACACACACACACACACACACACACACACACACACACACACATAAATACACATGAGTACTGACATATGTACACACATATATATATATATATATATATATATATATATATATATATATATATATATATATATATATATATATATATATATATATATATATATATATATATACAAACATACAGCTCTGGAAAAAAATTAAGAGACCACTGCAAAATTATCAGTTTTCCTGGTTTCACTATTTATAGGTATGTGTTTGAGTAAAATGAACATTTTTGTTTTATTCTAGAAACTACTGACAACATTTCTCCCAAATTCCGAGTAAAAATATTGTCATTTAGAGCATTTATTTGCAGAAAATGACAACTGGTCAAAATAACAACAAAGATTCAGTGTTTTCAGACCTCACATAATACAAACAAAACAAGTTCATATTCATTTTTAGCTCGCCTGTTCAAAGAACAGAGAGCTGTAGCGATACCCCTGGCGTGAGTGTGAGCGTCAGCGTGAAAATGTTTAAGTTTTTTTTGTGCAAGTTACTTCCTTTCTAATGTTTTTATCTACCACACTATTTGTTACTGATTACAATATACAAATACATATATTGCTTTAAAATTATTTGGATCAGACTTCACTGCAATGCTTTATCAAAAATATTATTAGACTAGTCTTTTAAAACGATAAATGTATAAACAGGCGAGCATTGGGTGGCTTTGACACCAACTCTCTGGTTAAACAACACAATACTAATGTTTTAATTTAGGAAGAGTTCAGAAATCAATATTTTGTGGAATAACCCTGATTTTTCAATCACAGCGTTCATGCGTCTTGGCATGCTCTCCACCAGTCTTTGACATTGCTGTTGGGTGACTTTATGCCACTCCTGACGCAAAAATTCAAGCAGCTCGGCTTTGTTTGATGGCTTGTGACCATCCATCTTCCTCTTGATCACATTCCCAAGGTTTTCAATGGGGTTCAGGTCTGGAGATTGGGCTGGCCATGACAGGATCTTGATCTGATGGTCCTCCATCCACACCTTGATTGACCTGGCTGTGTGGCATGGAGCATTGTCCTGCTAGAAAAATCATTCCTCAGAGTTGGGGAACATTGTCAGAGCAGAAGGAAGCAAGTGTTTGTTCTTCCAGAACAACCTTGTACGTGGCTTGATTCATGAGTCCTTCACAAAGACAAATCTGCCCGATTCCAGCCTTGCTGAAGCACTCCCAGATCATCACCGATCCTCCACCAAATTTCACAGTGAGTGCGAGACACTGTGGCTTGTAGGCCTCTCCAGGTCTCCGTCTAACCATTCGACGACCAGGTGTTGGGCAAAGCTGAAAATTGGACTCTTCAGGGAAGATGACCTTACTCCAGTCCTCTACGGTCCAATCCTTATGGTCTTTTGCAAACCTCAGCCTGGCTCTTCTTTGCTTCTCATTGATGAAGGGCTTTTTTCTAGCTTTGCACGACTTCAGCCCTGCCCCAAGGAGCCTGTTTCACACCGTCCTCACCGTGCACTTCACCCCAGCTGCCGTTTGCCATTCTTTTTGTAGGTCACTTGATGTCGTCCTACGGTTGTTGAGTGACATTCGAATGAGTTGGCGGTCATCCCGGTCAGTGGAAAGTCGTTTTCGCCCTCTGCCAGTCTGTAGCTTTGTTGTCCTCAATGTCTGCTGCTTGATCTTGGATTAAATGATGCAGAAATGAAGAAAATGACCAAACACCAAGACCTCAAGAATGAAGTGAGAAGATCCTGAACTTTTCTTTTCAACTCTTTTGGCATGGTCAATAGTTTTTTTTTAGTTTTTTTTTAATTTTTTTGATTCCATTTACTTTTGAGGTACTACTCGCACTATTTTTGCCATCCAGCTGGTCCTATTGCAAGAGGATAATGATGACCACAGCAGTGGTTTTTGTACTTTTCCTTGTTGAATAAGATTCGGTTCAGGTGATCACCTAATCAGTACCTCACTAAGTAGAATGAGGTGTGCCTGTCTTGGAATTCAACAGACACTGGAATGGAATGGCTGCTATACATGTGGAGATGCTGATTTAAATTTTTTTTGGAGTGGTCTCTTATTTTTTTTCCAGAGCTGTATATACATATGCACACACATGGACATACTGCACATGCATTCACACATAATACATACACATGGATTACGTACATTTTCCTCATTTTAGTATGATGAGATGATTACCCTCGCCAAAGGAGAGGTTACTGCATTTGGGTCTGTCTGTCTGTCTGTTTGTTTGTCACACAATTTCTGGCCACAGTTTTCAAGCAATCTTTCTGAATATTTTTTTGTGTATGTTGGTGACTGGCCAGGAACAACAACGCTTAATTTTGGTGAAGACCCAAATCCGGATCTGGATACAAGAAATATTTAACTTTTGAAGTGAGTCTTCACCATTGAGAGATTGTGCCAAAAACGATATATAGCACAATATCTAAAAAAGTTATGGATTGATTCAAACAAAACTTGGTGGACAGGTTGCGTTTGTGACAAGGATGAATTGATTCAATTTCAGTGAAGATCCGGATCCAGATGCGAGAAGTATTTAATTTTTAAATGATTCTTTACCAGAGAGATGGAGCTAAAAACGATATTGCATGATATCTCAAAAAAGTTGTGGACGGATTCGGATGAAACTTGGTGGATGAGTTGGGTAGGTGACAAGAACAAGCCAATTTGATTTTTGATGAAGGTTCAGATTCAGATCCGACCTATCGGTGGCATACAAAATGTAAACTATTCAGCCTGGTGGAGGGATGTGCTGTTCCGTGTCACCAAGTGTCACTCTACGAGTGATATTTATCTCCGCCCTGGGAGATGAGGGAAGTTATGTTTTCACCAATTTCTGTTTGTTACTTGCATCATCGAAGATTTTTAAAGTATATTGGTTAGTCGATTTTGTTATTGTGTCTGTTTGTCTGTCTGTTTGTCTGTCGCATAGAGGTGACAATTTTAAACCGATCTTCTCGAAACTTCACCACATGGTAGAGTTTGTCATAAGGAAGAAGCGTATTTTTTTTTTTTTTTTTAGTTCCAAAGGTCAAACGGTCAACATAGGCCAAAGTTCTACAACTCAGGTGGTATTTCTAAAATCCTCAATTTTCATCCAATAGACTTTAAATTTGAAGAGGATTTATATTTTAGGTCACTGAATTCCATTCGCCAAATATTTTTGAAGTCAACATGGTCCAAAAGGTCAACAACTTAGGAGGGATTTCTAAATTCCTCAATTTTCATCCGATTGACTTAAAATTTGAAGAGGATTTATATTTCATGTCAAATAATTCAACCACCAATTATTTTTAAGTTCAACAGAGACCAAAACGTCAACATAAGCCCAAGGTCAACAACTAAGGTGGTCTTTCTAAAATCCTCAATTTTCTTCCGAATGACTTGAAATTTGAAAAGGATATATATTTCAGGTCACTGAATTAAACCACCAATTATTTTGGCGGTCCACATAGGCCAAAAGGTCAACATAGGCCGAGTCTCCAAAATTGTCAATTTTCATCTGATTCACTTGAAAGTTGAAGAGGAGTTGCAAATTTGATCATTGAATTCAACCACCGATTATTTTTTATGTCAAATTTTTTTTATGGATTTTGCAAGTGTCGTGCTCTGCACGACGTCTTCTTGTTTGTTTATTTGTCTGCACAGAACTTGTTTTTCTCTGCAACTGTTTGTCGGATTGAGACAAAATTTTCATTGGTACAACTTCTCTTGTGGAATGTTTTATTGATAATTATTGTGTCATAGGTCACGTGGTGTGGCAGCCATGTTGGAAAAATGGAAAAAACTTTGGACCTCTATATCTCTGAAACTGCACCAAGGAAAGAACTTGAAACCTGGCAAATAGTAAGTACTCCTCATGGGGAATGAGTGTGATATTTTTATGATGTCATAGGTGCCTTTATTATGTCATCACAATTGCATATGTAGAATGCTATGTCTACATATACACACATATCTGATCAGTATGGGCCTTTTTTATGGTCACCTAGGGATAAAATGGTCCACAATTTTTTTTTATGACGTCATCGGTTATGTGATTCAGCAGCGATATTGTTTTTTGAAAAAAAACCTTCAAAAATCTTCTCCTTAATGGCTGAACAGAGCAAGGTGAAACTTTACACTTATGACTGACTATCCAAGAGGAATAAAAGGTTCACACATATGATGTCATCGGTCCCATGGTTTGGCAGCCATATTTGATTTAACCTTAAACATATTAAAAAATCTTCTTCTCCAGAATGGCTGGACAGATCGAGGGGAAACTTCCAACAAATGTTCCTAAAGGCATGTGTGTACAAGACTGTTCAGGAATAATTGATCAGTCACATGGTTTTGCAGCCATATTGGCTAATTGAGGTTTCAGTACCCAGTGATATTGGCCTAAACAATGCAGAGATCAAGAAAATTACCAAATACCAAGACCATAAAAATGAAATGAAAAGGTCCTGGAAGTTGAAGAATGCTAAAGTTGTTCCAGTGATCATTGCAGCAATGGTAATGATAAAAATAACTTCTCGGAGCTGTTAAAAACCATCCCTGGGAATGTCACTACAAACAAACTACAGTTGGAAGCTGTCCAGGGCTCAGTGACATTCTTCAAAACAGTCCTCGGAACAAAAGTTTGAGAACACAATAACTTCACACCTTGGTCCATGATTCGTGACCTCCCTTACTGAAATGGAGATGGATACTCTGAGACCTGGGAGGACTTAGTTCCACCTTCTGAAACCCACATATGGATAAAATAATCAGACGCACGCACGCACGCACGCACGCACACACACACACACACACACACACACACACACACACACACACACACACACACACACACACACACACACACACACACACACACACACACACACACACACACACACACACACACACACACACACTGTCTGGACTCACCTAGCTAACAAGGCAAGTGCGCTGAGAGCCGCACACGCTTCAGATGCAAGTGCACCACTCTCACCCCGCAGACGTCTCAGCGCAATTCGGCGGGGGGTCCCATCACTGCGCCCATCACCAACAGACATCACCAACTCCCGGAACAGCGCAACCCGGCCGTGGAACTCCTCAACTAGCTGCAGAAACGATGCACCTGAGATGAGGTTTGAACTATAACTGCATTCAGCATCAGAACAACCAAAAACGCTCAACAATTACCAACAAATTAATGCTTATTATTAGGTTCATTAGCACAACAAATAAGCTTTAATGATCCGAGACATTAAAAGCACGCGTAACTAAAAATGAAAGAAATGATGAAGATGAATAAAAACGAGATGCCGCATGCTCGTACCATTTGACAGGTGTCGAGTCGCGGAGCCCCCCGGGCGTGGCGCCGCGTGCCCCCCAGGGCCCCGTGGCCCCCGAGAGAGGCGCGGCCGCGGAACCTGGCGGAGCGAGAGGCCCGAGGGACCGGCATGCGGGACGGGCAGAGCGCGGGATCATGCGCTGATGGAGGGTGAACAGGAGAGAAATAGACAAGACGTCCGTAGATTGAGGGCGTGCAGCGGACAAATTGGGTGCGGAATGATGGGGCTGGAAAGGAGGAGAAAACATAACAATGACGGGGCATGGGGATGAGAGTGAGGAGGGAGAGTGGATGGAGGAACTGAGAAGAAAATGAGGAGGTGTAGCGGAGGGGGGGGGAGGGGTGGCAGGTTTGGAGTTATTGGTAGACGGGGTGAGGGACAGGCAGAAGGTGGAGGAGAGGAAGGAAGAAAAAGAGAGGACAGAGTGGAATACTGTGTACTGACTTGCGTTGAACACGGTGCGTGAGATTCCGTTTCAGCTCCTGGACAGCTCCGGACTGTGCCCTTCGCTCGCGCGTCTCGCACCTTCGTCCGACTTGAAGGGCTCAGGTGGCTCGGCCCAGCACCACCCAGACCCCGTTGCCCCCACTCCCCACCTCCCAGCCAGTCGTCGAGCTCGAGGGTGTCGGAGCCAGGCCCGGGCTTCGTGACATCCGCAGGACGTGCGCGCTCAGAGAATGCTAAAGGGATGGCACGCACGGCACACACGGCACGCGTTTAGGCAGCGGACATGGCGACGCCTTCCGACCGTAATACCATTTAACATCAAAACAAAGATGTTTATTACAGAATGAGCTACAAACCACCGGAAATGACGTCCGACCGCCGACAATCGACTCATCTCGAAGTTATATGAACCTGTGAACTTTTCAAACGAGGTGCCATCTGAATCGATAACTCGAGAATTAAAGAGCGTGATCTTGTAAAGGACCATCAAAACACCATAAACTACACCGTGAGGTTTTAACCCCGAGACTCGCGGTCTTCGGTGAGTGACCATGGAGCGGCCACATGGAACCGATAGAGACACGAGGTTGTGGGTCGTGGCAGTGCGGAGGAGACCGTAACGACCCACTGTCCCCCCCCCCCCCTCACGCCAACCCGAGTCCACCCACGGGAGAGCTTCTCGGGTTCCCAGTCTCAACTCTCATTCAGCATTTCTCGCTTCGTTTCAATTTTCTTCACAACTCGTGGAGATAGCAATGATGGGGGAAATCGCTTTGGGAGTGTATGGGGGTTTACTGAATCGAAGGGGGCATGGTTCACATTATCCTCTCTCGTCGTGTTCGCCGGCGCAACTCGAAGATGTGCCATCCGTCGGCCTGTGTGGTGTGCACATACACACACACACACGTGGTAGGATGCCCTATCTGGGACCGTTATAGGAGGTCACAGCACGACTCGTGCAGCGAAGGTGAATAATAATGTGACGTGACGGAGGCATCACTGTGATTGTGGAGACCCGTCATGATCAGGGAATGGCCCTTGTGCCGAACATTGAATTTTGGAAGAAAGAGACCTTCACAACCAATTCGTGAACTCCATGAAAACACCTGGTGTGTGTGTGTGTGTGTGTGTGTGTGTGTGTGTGTGTGTGTGTGTGTGTGTGTGTGTGTGTGTGTGTGTGTGTGTGTGTGTGTGTGTGTGTGTGTGTGTGTGCAGATCGAATCCACGAACTTGACGAGGCAGCAGGGCACAGATCGAGTCCCATCGCAGCACTTTCTGCGTGACCTGTTAGTAACAAGGAGCATCTGCCACACGAACACATTGTCTCTGTCCCGCTAATGACCAGTGAGGAGGTTTGCAATCAGGAATGATAAATCAAATGAAAGGAGCATGATGTGACATCAGTAAGTGGGTACCCGGGGCATCGTTGCAGCTTTGTTACATCACAAATTGTCCATGAAACGTACTCTATATAAGGTTTTGTGCTATAATAATAGTTGTATTATAAACATATATATATATATATATATATATATATATATATATATATATATATATATATATATATATATATATATATATATATATATATATATATGTTGTTGTTCGTCTTTCGGCTGCTCCCTGTTAGGGGTCGCCACAGCGGATCATCCGTTATGATCCGCATACTGATTTGGCACAGGTTTTACGCCGGATGCCCTTCCTGACGCAACCCTGGTCGCCTCTTACGACACAGGGATATGGATTGGGTTTCGCCATGATTCCGGGATGCCCTACACCCTCTCATAGCACGGCCCAGTGCAGAGCTCCCGTCCTCAAGCGATCCTCCAACCCAAGCCTCCGAGTAGCCGGATTACAGGCGCACGCCACTAAGCCCGGTCATATATATATATATATATATATATATATATATATATATATATATATATATATATATATATATATATATATATATATATATATATATATATATATATATATATATATATATATATATATATATATATATATATATATATATATATATATATTTTATATATATTTTATATATATATATATATATATATATTTTATATATATATATTTTATATATATATATATTATATTATATTTATATATATATATATATATATATATATATATATATATATCATTTGCTGGCTCACAGGATGACCGAGAGGAAGCACACTCGCATGTAAGCTGTCTCGCCTGCGTTCGAATCCCGACCCAGCTATAAACTGTCATCCCGGTGTTTCACAGGCGGTTGATTCATCAATGTGTGTGGCGTCCCTCGAACGGACGCTGAACTGGGAGTTCCAACTGGCAGCATTAGTTGGTGAACGTTGAAGATCGCAGAGTGTCCTTCGCGTAGAGTAGGCGAGTTATTGCCGGAAGCATGAAGGAATTACAAATTTCTACCCTAACTCCTACTGGGAGAGGGATGGCAAACCACCCATAATGACCCCTTGGCCAAGACACTGCTTCGGCAGAAGCTTTGCGCTCTGTGTATCACAGACATCAGATCGGATAATCATGTCCTGTTTGTACTGTATATCGGGTTGGAAAGCACCTGGTTGGTGAAACGTTTTCCTGCATGGGGAAACTTTCCGGAGTTTGGAAGATTCGTCCCCAACTTTGTACGATTATGACGTCATGAGGACGATGAAGCACGGGATCCACACATACTTTGACTCAGGCTCACAGGACACGTCCTACCAAGGCACGAACCGAATGTACAATGCCCATGGTCTGGTTGTCGGTTAAAACCTCCTTGGTCCACCTACACGCGCAGCTCCGAGCCACCCAGGTCATGCACAATGGATCTATCCGTCCTTGCAGGGTTCCTTGGGAACACAAGTTCACTGACTATAGACTGCAAAGCAAGGCCACGGTCGTTCACTGCTCGGCAACACGGTGGTCATGTCCCACCACCGATCTGCTGGCTCTGCAGCACGCTGGTCAAACTGTGCCCTACTCAACCACCATTTATATTTCCCTATTCACGACTCAACCAGTATGTACAAAGGTAATTCCTTAGTCAAAAAACCCAACTACTCAACATTACGCTATTTAGCAGTAGGTTAATAATTTCACATTTTTTTTTCAACCTATGCTCAAAAAAACAGCACACTCCTCGAATGTTGAATCTCACTAAAACTGCCATAAATTATTGTCGACACCAAAGTGGGACCTTTACGCGCACGGTTGTATGAGGTGAAGCACTCATGCTGCAAGGGGCCTCATGGTGGGAGCATCGAGGGATAGACGAGGTGGGAGAAGGGGCGGGGGTTGAGAGTGAAAAAGGAAGGTGGGGACACTGGCGAGAGAGGCTATGAGAAATATGATGGATTGATAGATTGGGTTTGAGAGTTGAATTTCTTTAGAGGGCCAGGCACGGCGGCATCAGCTGGAGCTGGGGCTGTAGACGGGACGGGCAAAGAGACAAGATGAACGGAACGAGCAACAGGTCCGACGGTGCGATCTCCCCGCTTCCCACTTCTCCCCGCAACCCCATCTCACCTTCAAACGTGCCGGACGTGTGATTGGACTCTAAGCGAGAGGGGGAAACAGCAAGGGGAAAGAAGGGAGACGGACACGCAGTACCGCAGCAAGCAGACCGATGCGCAGCGTGGACACCCCCAAGCCCCCTCCCCTACTCCCCATCCCAGTATGACCGGACGGCGGGAGCGCGCTCGTGCAACTAATACGGGACAGTAGAAGACGATGCGCAACGATCCGAGAGGTACATGAACTTGTGAAGGCAAGTGAGACCGAACTGTCGTCGGATTGTCAAGGGGAAAGTGAAAGGACTATTTGTGAACGATGGAGGTTCACCATAGCGGAGCAAACGTGACCAGCACGATGCAGGGAGCAGCGCAGGAGGTTCCCGAAACATCCTTAGCCTACGTGGTGTTAACATCCACGTGCCTAGGCCTTCTCATCCTGTGCTCCATCGTGGGAAATGCGTGCGTGATTGCCGTGGTGGTTCTGGAGCGCGCTCTACAGAACGTGGCCAACTATTTGATCTGCTCGCTTGCGGTCACCGACCTTTTAGTGTCCGTGCTGGTGCTGCCAATGGCGGCACTTTACCAAGTGTTGGAACGATGGACTCTGGGACAAGTGCTTTGTGACATCTTCATTGCCCTGGACATTCTTTGCTGCACATCTTCTATCATACATTTGTGTGTCATTGCGCTCGATCGTTATTGGGCCATCGTGGACCCGATCAACTACGTGAACCGGCGCACTCCTCGCCGCGCCGCACTTCTCATCTGTCTCACCTGGCTGGTTGGCTTCTCCATCTCAATCCCACCGATGCTGGGCTGGCGTACTCCCGAAGACCGTTCAGATCCAGATGCGTGTGTGGTTAGTCAAGATTATGGTTACACCATATACTCCACTTTTGGTGCTTTTTACATCCCCTTGCTACTCATGCTTTTCCTATACTGGCGCATATTTAAGGCAGCACGCTTCCGCATCCGCAAGCGTGCTGGGAAAAAGCAGCGCCTGAAAGCTCCATCACGACCCTTGACGATCTTAGGGGTGCGACTTCGGGCAGAGAGGTCTCAAGATCTCCAGGATGGGGAGAACGAGGGAAAGACCATGATGGAGTCGTCCAGTACTTCGGGAAGCATGTTTAACGGAGCACTTAAACTGAAGGATGTGTCCACGACCTTTTCCACCATTTCGGATTGTACCACCACGGCCGTATCCAGCCCGAGCGCCCTGAGCTCGGACACTCCCAGATCCACACTGCCCCTGCAGGATCAACCCCTGCAGCAGATCAACTTGCGAACAGAGGAAAGGCAGCACAATGGTTTGGCCCAACAATCCAAAGCTCCTTGTCGGAGGAAAATCGCCCTCGCCCGAGAGCGCAAGACCGTGAAGACCTTGGGAATCATCATGGGTACGTTCGTGCTGTGCTGGTTGCCATTTTTCATCGTGACTCTCGTGCTACCTTTCTGCAAACTGTCGTGTTCCCCACCTCCTACTTTATCTGCGGTCATCAATTGGCTTGGCTACTCCAACTCTCTGCTGAACCCTATCATATACGCCTTTTTCAATAAGGACTTCCAGAATGCCTTCAAGAAGATTCCGCACTGCCGTTTCTGCAGATAGGGTGCAAGAACTTGCCGCTCGGAGGGGTCGCAAGACAGGGAAGCATTATTTGTGCAATCCAAGGAGAGCAAAAGGTCGCCATGCCGAAAGAATATCTTGATTTCGCACGAGAGAGAGAGAGAGAGAGAGAGAGAGAGAGAGAGAGAGAGAGAGAGAGAGAGAGAGAGAGAGAGAGAGAGAGAGAGAGAGAGAGAGAGAGAGAGAGAGAGAGAGAGAGAGAGAGAGAGAGAGAGAGATATTGATTGATTGATTGATTGATTGATTGATTGAGTGCGCGCGAGAGAAAGAAAGAGAGAGAATGTGCATCTCATTTTATTCAATCTTTCTCCCCTTTGATAGCTCATCATGGGATGTTGATCAGAGGGTGAACCTGGAGGAAACAGAATTCCTTAATTATCTGGCCACTCGCTTTTTAGCGAAAGGGCACCTCTGATATGATTCAATAACTGTCAAAAGCACCTCATTTGTTTACCTGTAATTTGGATTGATCGGTTTTTTCCACTGGTTATGTTTCTCAGAGGCTATCTATCCATACACCTGCTCTTGTCGATCGCTTCGGGTCATAGGATGTGCAAGTCATAAAATGGGGAAGCGAGTGGTCATGCATTATCCTGTTGTATGATGTGCGCATCCTTGTACGGTCTGAACGGGTCTTCAGATCACTATGGTCAGTGTTATTACCTCTCCCACCCCTCCCCCTTCACCTATACCCCTTTCCTCCCCACCCCTCACCTCAAGTTCAATCTCACCCAAGCCTTTTCTCATCAAATCCCCAAGAACGGCTGCAGCGGTCCGATCCATCAACTGGTATACTTCTTGTAGACTATCTGCGACCAAGATCTAATAGGTCATTGCCCATGGGTGCCTTTTTGCACCCATTCTGGCAATCTGCCAGTCACTGATGATGTCACGTGCTCATGCCAAACAATTTTACGCATTTTTGGAAATTTTCCAACTGTACACATGTTTTGGCTTAAGCGACACGTTCGTTTCAAGTAGGGTTTTTTCAGTTCACGTGACTATATAGTACCTTTGCCCTTTGACCTGAGGGCTTTCCACACTTTTACACACCCACACTCAGACATCACAACATACATTATCTATGTCACCGTCATGCGTGGCATAACCCGTGTCACGTGGTCATTATTCCTTACTTAATAGACAAAGTACTTTCACGAAATGTGCATCAATGCTTTGGTTTCTTTCAAGGCGTTTTGTTTAAAGTTAATATGGCATTTAAGATATCTACAGCTTTATAAAGTTATATTTTGCTTTTCTTGCTTTGTGAGTGTTCCAAAGTGAACTATGAAAGCTATTGTTGTATTATAATCTTCTCATGGCTGTGCAGGTTACAAAAACTACATGGTTATAGAGTCTATATTTATTATATTGTATACCTGTTACACGAATGTAGCCGTGGATAGTATTTCTTTATGTTAATTTTTTGGCGTGCCACTTATTAACTTGTACCTATAATGACCGACGGGACAAATCATACAATGAGAAGATGTTTTATCTGTCTATCTATATATATATATATATATATATATATATATATATATATATATATATATATATATATATATATACATACATATATATGATATTATATATCAATATAATATTGAACAAAAGACTCGGGTGATTGAAGGTTCCTATATTGAGTGATGCTGTACGTTTATAGCTGCAAGTCCGCCCGGAAGTTTTTGTTTGGATCTGTACATGTTGGTTTGGAATTATGTTGCAGGAGTTATATAATGTAGCATAGTAATAGCAGACGGTATCACATGCTTTTCCTTATAAAGGACTACTGTATTTGCAGCATCAGGTGTTCGAGTCTCTCCCATTTGGCTCTTATGAGCCTTGAATCCTTGTTTTCATCATGGAGCATCTGTTGTGCTGGATCATTGGGCAGGTGCTCGAGAAGTCTCATTAATTGTTTTAGATTGGTCGGTCTGCGCCATGATCAAAAAAAAAAAATATATATATATATATATATATATATATATATATATATATATATATATATATATATATGTATACAGGGTAGCCCGAAAGTTACTTTACCCCTGATAAATTTCTTGCACTTCCCTCCGTCCCTTCCACTCTGCCCTCGCCCCCTTGCCCGCTATGGTATGCGGAAACACTGACTCAGAAGAATGATGGAGCACATACAGATACAATGACAAATTAATTATTGTAAGTACTGTACAATAAAACCTGTATATTAAAAGAGTTCAAGAACAATGCTTCACTAGGAAGGGGTAAAGTGACTTTCAGGCCACCCTGTGTGTATATATATATGTATATATATATATATATATATATATATATATATATATATATATATATATATATATATATGCTATACAATATACCTACTCCAGCTGTTTATGGAGCTCCTCGGGGAGGAAAAGAACTATGATGTGATCAAAAAAAAAAAAAAAGGTCACTCTGTGACCCTCGAGTCATGGAATAGTCTTTTTGTGGTGACGGAAGCTCAATCTCCAGGACCATTACGTTTTGAGTGTGCTTTTCATCGATGGTCCCAAAAGGGTTTCCGTTTCCGTTTCCGGTGGTGGTTTAACTGAGATTTTATTGAGTAAATGTCTAGCCATTTTGGATGTCCTTCTATGCCCATTTGCTGTGTAAAGTGAACCTCCACAAAGGGTACTTCAAAACATGGACTTTCTGCCCGACTCGATCGCTACGTGTGTCCACGTCTCACGCTGTCTGCGTTTTACCTTAATGTTGAAAAAGGGGATCCTTGGGCAAGAGAAAATGAACAAACCAAAACACTTTATTGCTTTAATTCTAGAGGATAACCATTAAACCCAAAGTGTCCCACAATTGTTTCAAAGAGCAACAAATAGTTGCACTGTGATGTCATAGAGGAGCTTCTACACATATCACACTTGCAGGGCAAATATATGAGGAGACATCAGTGTATCCTTGTATTAATTACAAGGGCAGTACTAGTATAGTATCATATACAAGGACAAACACATATGGTGTGTTGAATTTGAACTTCGGTCCCAGCTACTGCGAACCACGGGTTCAAATGGGATCATTAACTGCCGACTGTTCCTTATTATTCAGAACAATCTTACCATCACGGAGCCACCACCAACAAGGGGCACTGTGAAAGGGACACATGGGCATGCATTTGAAAGTTTGGTCCTGAGACAATGCTTTGCCTATATAGAACAAAACTCCGTGAAGTTTATCAGGCCATCTCATCGGCAGGTTCGTACTTAAATGGTAGAGATGAATTTAAAAAACCATCATTCACGATCTGAAAAAGGTGGGTGGTGGGGGGATTGTAGGATGCGTTTGCACAGAGAGCGTGTGTGTGTAGAAGGCGATGGGGGTGTGTAGCAGTACATATCACTTGCAATTATATATTAACCTACATGCAGTGTTTGCTGAGACAGGTAAGTAAACAAAACCTCCTCCAATCTGTTTGTCTTACAGCGGAATATTTAAGTCCATTTGCGTGCAAAATACAACATCTGTGAGATAAATAATCTCAGTGAACGACCTTATTTTGAAAAAAGTAGAAACAGAAATGCTGGTTCGATAAAGGGGTCGCGGAGGGAAAGGTCGTCCGAACATTGGACCCACCGCCGGATAGTCCCCTATTATGTCCGACCTTCAGAAACACTCCTGCTCTGAGTCTGAGCCCTAGATCTGATCAGACCCGACTAATACTATCAATCTTGTGGAGGGGACCACGGTCTCATCTTATGAAGTCAAGTGGACCTGCGGTTATTGAGCGTATCTTTCACAAGAAAAAAACCTCCATGCTGCAGTCACAGAACACACAGTGATGTATAACTTAATTCCAGAGAATTATCAAATACATTTATATTTAATTGCGTGGGCCGTGCAATGTGGACACAACGCAGCTGTGATGGAACAATTAAATGGCCTCTTGCTCAGTATGTTTTGTTTATTTTGCAGAATTCCAATAAAACCTTTAAATAATAAATAAAACGCATGAAAGCAAAATAAATCCTTTTTTTTTTATTACATTATCGGAGTGATTTCCATTATTGTTTTTCTCGGCATAGAGATCTTAACGTAACTCGTGCTATATTTAAATACGCCAAAGTTTACAAACGGACGTGCAAATAGGTGCATGTTAACCTTAAAACGACAGGCTACCTGTGACAACAAGAGTGGGTGTGTTGGTGAGTAGGCAAGAGATTGGACAAGTTAGTGCGGGTTAGTGTGTGAAATGAAGAAAATGAGACGATAAGAACAAAAATATCACTCAGAACATCCCCAATCCAAAATCATGATCTTCTCAACAGCCGTTAATCCCCACCGCTCCCCACCCCCAAGCCCACCACCTTCCAAATTTCCAGTTTTTTCCTTCGTGAGAGTTTCCTTCTGCATACATCATGTCCACCCCCATGTGTTCTTTCTTCAATGGGTTTCCTCAACATGTCCTCAACGGGTTGTTGCATCATCATGAGACTTTTTTTTGTATGCATTGTCGGGGCTCGTATAAGAGCTAACACACAGCGGGGGGGGGGGCATGAGACAAGAGGGGCAGGAGAGGAAAGGACAAAACAGTGGGGAACAGAGACATGAGATCTGTGGATGGGGTGGGGAACACGAGGTATACAAGATGGACACCACAGGGACTTTCAGGAAGGAAAGCAGGGAATTTGAAGGAAGTGGGTTTGGGGTGGATTAACGGGGGTAGAAAAGATCGAGGTTTTGGATGGGGGAAGACAAGAGGTGGTGGTGAACAGCTGTTTTGAGTGCCTGGAGGGAAGAATGGGATTGAAGAGAGTGTGGGAGTTTATTCCGAAGGCAGGAAAAAAAGAGGAATGAAAGAGTGAAGGTGAGCAGTAAGTCATGATTTTGGAAGTTTTACCAGAAGGGGGTTGTTGGCAGACCTTGACCAATAGTTCAGTTTCGTGTTTTTGGACCAATAGTTCAGCTCTGGGCTGACAGGATGGTCTTGAGGTACGCACACTCCCTCTAAAGGGTCTCGCCTGGGTTTGAATGCTGACTCATTGAGAAACTGGCAACCCAGTGTTTCACAGGCAGGGTGATTGATAAATGTGTGTGCTGCTCCTCGGATGGACATTAAACTGGATGTCCAGTCTGCGGCATCAATTGATGTACTTTTAAAGATGTCATGGTGTCCTTCATGAAGAGTAGGCGAGTTTATCACTGGCGCCACCAACAATTGACAAATTCCTGCCCTAACTACTGCTGCGAGAAGGATGGCACACTGCCCAGCGTGACCTCTTGCCCGGGAACTACTTCGGCAGAACCAACGCTCTGTAACACAGAGTATGGTACATTGGATGGAGTGCAGCTATGATATATGATTGTTTCCGACAAATTTCCCACATAATTATCGGTTTGGACTTTTTAGTGATGAGATCAATTTGCTCATGGAGAAAATCGACCAACAAAGGGTGGAGAGGCAATGTAATTGATGAATGGTACCTGGACATAGCAGGTAGAGAAAGGTTAACAGGAGGAGAAAATATTTGCAAGAATAACTACAGTTGTTGAACAACTATGAAGGTTTCCAAGTAGAGTAAAAGCTGGAGTTGAAATTTTTTATTTCAAACTCCTTGAAGTTTCGAATTTTTGAAATTGGCACAGCTGCAAACTGAGAAAAAGTTGTTTTTCTTTTTGGAATCGATCGTTCGTGTTTCGGTTGTTACGGACGCCATCGTGGTTGCTGAGGATCAGGATTTATGGTCACAGGTCACCAGTGTTTAAATCATAATTGTAATTGTCTACAACCTTTTAGCCTATAACCCCCGTATACCAAAAGTTTAGCTTATAACTGGGATATACCAGTTCAGCTTTTTACCTTTGTCTATAACTTTCGTTTAACTTATAACCTCTGTATAAGAGTTTAGCCTAAAACCGAAATAAGCAAGTTTTCTCCATCGAAATATCCATCAATTTTTTTTATAAAGCTGACTCTCCTTCTTAGACTTCAAGAACCTTGGTCCATCGATAATGCATCTAAAGAAGATCTGTGAAAATCATATGAAAGATGAATTCAAAGAAGATGGCCACCAAGCATTTGGACCAATCAGTTTCCCTGGAGGATTTACACGAGATCTATCATTTGTGACATCCCCGTGAAGATCCAGATTTAATCAGCATGGTGGTCTCTGACAAAACAGGAGTGACGCAATTTTGATGGAAAGGAAATAATAAAAATCCCAGCAAGAACACACAAAAAACCAAAATGTTCTGGGGGAATATAATTATAAAATTCATGATGGTGTTCATGAGCCATTCTAAAGTTGTGAACAAAATATCGTGTTCTTTCATCGTGATCATCTCAAATTGACCACATTGCCAAATTGCCTCTTTCACATTTAAATTGCCAGTTTCACTCATTAATCAATGGTGGAATTTTCATCAAGATTGTTTCAAGTGCTCCTGAGATTTAGCTCGAAGAAGAATGTCGGTAATTTAAAGGGCAAATGCAATTAAAGAAAGTAGCAATACATAATTAAATAGACATGGATATGCGGACAGGCAGATATGTAGATAGATATATAAAGCGAGATAGATAGGCAGATATATAGAGAATCAGATAGATAGATAGATAGATAGATAGATATTATACAGATAGGCAGATTTATAGATAATATATATACATAGATAGATATACAGATAGATCTACAGATAGGCAGATATATAGATAATATATAAATAGATAGGCAGATAGATAGATATACAGGTAGGCAGATTGATAGATAGATAGGCAGATATATAGATAGATAGACAGACAGACAGACAGACATACAGATAGGTAGATGTATAAATAGATATGCAGATCGATAGATAAGCAGATATATTAATATATAGGCAGATAGCTAGACAGGCAGACAGATAGACACATAAATAGATATAGAGATCGAAAGATCTAGATAGGCAGATAGACAAGCTGGTAGGCGGACTTGGGTAGTCGATCAAGTCGAATTTAGTCGTTTTTCAGCCGTTACGAGCCAACAAAAGCATCCATCGCAATGGTTCTTTCTCACACATAACTAGGACATACCATGAACCTACCATACTAGTTTCATGTATATCTGACTCGTAGTCTCTGAGATATAACGAACTTCGTTTTTTTTTTCCAACCAGGGTTCATTCAAAGTTGATCTTCTCTGACAGTTTTCATGCGAGAAGGCTGAATTTTTTCGTCAAGGAGGCTGAATGTGTTGCCCACAAACGATCATAGTTTGATTTTTGAATTTCGATATGTTGATTTTTTTTGATTTTTTTGAAAATTTCAAAGGCCCGTTGCTAGGCAACTGAGGGGTCCATAGCAACGATTCTCAAACACGCACAACTAGGTCATGGTATTAACCTACCACTACTCCAGAGTTTCATCAAAATCGGCCTACGATTAACGGAGTACTGGCCTGGACAGACAAACAGACAGACATAACGACGGAAAACCTGACAATAAGGGTAGATAGATCGACTACCCAATAGATAGAAAAATAGATATATAGAGGGGTAGATATATACATGGTCAGAGAGATAGGCAGATATGTAGTTAGATAGGCAGATAGAGAGATAGATAGATAGATTATACAGATAGTCAGATTATAAATATACATATATTGATACATAGGCTGATAGAGAGAGAGATAAATTGATAGTCAGGGAGGTAGGCAGATGTATAGATAGATAGGCAGATAGAGAGATAGATATACAGATAGGCAGATATATCAATGGATAGATAAATAGATAGGCAGATTGACAGACAGAGAGATTGGCAGATATATAGATAGTCAGAGAGATAGGCAGATATATATATATATATATATATATATATATATATATATATATATATATATATATATATATATATATATATATATATATATATTGTTGTGGTTACCAAATTCGCAAACCACCATTCAGGTCCCTTAGGTGAGGTATTTCGGTAAGTACATGTGTAGTTAGGCCCAAACCCGTTGTCTAGTGGGAATACATGTCATTTATGCGTGCTGCGACTCTTCAGGATAGCCGTTTTTCTTTTACTATCTTTAATTTGGACCAACCGCCATTGTTACCACCACCAGTCACAACATCAACCACCAACCACAACGCCGCTTCACCACAACCGCCACGACCTTCCCGTCACACCTCGCAACCGTCGCATCGCCACCGTTCTTGCGCCGCCTGTGGGTACCGGTGTTGGACTCGTGCAGGGCGCGCGCCGAACAGCGTGTACAAAATCACGGATTTTGTGCTTCAAAAACGGATCAAAAACGACACACGCCCACTTTTGTGCCGTCCAATCGGTGAGCGAGGGGCGATTTGGCCCCGCCTCCAGGGCGTTGGAGGGCGATAGATATATGCAAATTTATGGATCAAAAAGCATTCACGCCCACTTTTTCTCGGGCCAATGGGGAGCGAGGTGAAAGGTCGAAGGGAGGGGGTCAAAGATGAGAGGGCGAAGCCACGGGGCTGATAAAAGCGACCGTGTTCGTCAGTCCAGTGAGTAGTAGAGTCGAGAGGGAACAGAGAGTTAAGACTTCGCGGGCGGTGGAGTTGGCAAGAAGGAGCTGGTTGTCGTGTGCGTTGGAGTCGGAGCGGAGGGACGGAGCTGTGGAGAGGCGGCGAGGGCAGACGAGGGGGTGCTCGCGTCGTGCAGGGAGCTGCACCCCAGGGAGGCCGACAGCGCGACCTGGCCGAGGTGGAGACGCTCGTCGCGGGACAATAAAAATCCTCTATACCCCGAGCATCAGCAACCCCCTCCTGTTTCCCCCCGCGCTGAGATAGTGCGACCAAGGGGGCCCCTTTCCCACCCCCTACCAGACACTGCCCGCGAGGCCCGCGGAGTTGAGGCACCATCGCCGCTCCGCGTCTCATCACCAGACGGGTAGGCCCGACCCGGTCTCGGCCTCAGGCCCGCCTCATCCTTGAGGGTATTCTTTCCTTGGTTTTGGGTATGTGTTGTCGGCGCCGTCTGTGAAGTAAAATTGTATAAGTGTTGCCGTGTGCTCGTGTAATCGGTATTAGATCTGCATTGTCGCATTTGCTTTTTGTGTAAAATTGCATTGTGTTTTTCTTCTTTTCTATGTGCTTTTGGTGGAATTGAATATGTGTGCTTTCCGTTCGTCGCGAATAAATGTGCTTTTGTGTTGAACTGTTTCCCGCTTCGCTTCGTCATTTCTTTCATTGAATCCTCATCTTGCTTCACGTAAAGGGTTGGTAGTGGGCTGAATACGCCCGAAAATTAATCGAACCGTCGAGGTCGACGATAACACCGCTCGGTTATCCCGATAGTACGGAACGGGTCGCTTAAGTGGCCCGTGTCCGAAGTCGACCTGCGGCGAGGTGCGATCGCCCGGTCTACCCTCCGCGTGGGTACTTAGGTAGGTCGAATTTGGCGAGCAACCCTATCCCACGCGGGGGCTGATTGGCTCGATCGCGGTGAGACCGAAAGGTCCACCCGTGACTGGTTCCCGGCGTTAGTCCGAGAGGGTCACGACTGGATTGTCCGTCCGGTGGGCGACGTGCCGCGATTCGAGTTACGTGGCCGTCAGCACGCCGGCGGGCGCGTATCCGCAACAATATATATATATATATATATATATATATATATATATATATATATATATATATATATATATATATATATATATATATATATATATATATATATATATATATATATATATATATATATATATATACAGAGAGAGAGAGAGAGATATAGATGCAGTGCCGATAGAAAGTCCACACCCCCTTTCAAAATTTCCACCTTTTGTTGCCTTATAGCCAAGAATTAAATTGCATTAAATCAAACTTTTTCCACCTTTATTTACACATCATAACCCACAACTTCCAAGTGAAAAACAAATTATACCAATTTCAGAAAATTAATTAAAAATCCAAAACTAGAATATCTTGGTTGGATAAGTGTCCACCCTCCTGACTTAATACGTGGTGGAAGCACCTTTGACAGCAATTACAGTTGTGAGTCTGTTGGGATCGGTCTCCACCAACTTTGCACACCTTGATTGGGCAATATTTGCCGATTCTTCTGAACAAAACTGTTCAAGCTCAGTCAAGTTGCGTGGGGAGCGTTGATGGACAGTAATCTTCAAGTCATGCAACAGATTTTCGATCTTATTTCAGTCGGGGCTCTGACTGGGCCACTCCAGTGTAGCTGTGGCTGTGTGCTTCGGGTCGTCCTGCTGAAAGGTGAACTTCCATCCTAATTTCAGCTTTCTTGCAGAGTGCAGCAGGTTTTCCTCAAGGATTTTCCTGAATTTTGCTTCATCCATTTTTCCTTCCATCCGGGTAAGTGCCCCAGTCCCTGCTGATGAGAAACATCCCATAACATGATGCTGCCACCACCATGCTTCACAGTGGGGATGGTGTTCTTTGTGTGATGTACTGTGTTGGGTTTGTGCAAAACGTAACATTTTGCATGAAGGCCAAAAAGTTCCATCAAAACAAAAAACTTCTTACCACACGGCTTTAGAATCTCCAGTGTTTTTTTTTTTGTATACCTCAAATAGGACTCGAGGTTGGCTTTTTGAGTAATGGCTTCCTTCTTGCCACCCTACCGTACAGGCCAGATTTATGGAGTGCTTGGGATATTGTTGTCACATGCACACAGTGACCAGTCTTTGCCATAAAAGTATGCAGCTCTTTCAAAGTAGCTATTAGCCTCTTGGTGGCTTCTCTTTTAGACTCCTCCTTGCTTGATTATCCAGTTTGGAGGGACATCCTGATCTAGGTCGGGTTTTGGCGGTACCATACACCTTCCACTTCCAAATAATTGTATTGACTGTGCTCCAAGGGATACTCAAGGCCTTTGAAATAGTTTTATACCCATCCCCTGATCTGTGCCTTTCCACACCCTTATCCCAGAGGTATTTTGAAAGCTCCGTGGTTCTCATGGTCGAGTGTTTGCTGTGAAATGCACCACCCAGCAGAGGAAACCTACAGGGACAGCTGATTTTATTCTAAAATAATCAGAATCACTACATTATAACACAGGTGGAGAACAATTAACTTGGTGTGTGATTTTGAAGGTGATTGGTTTCACCTAAGTTCATTTACAATTGGGATGATTAGGGTGGTGGACACTTATCCAATCAATATATTCTAGTTTTGTATTTTACATTAATTTTCTGTAATTTGTAGAATTACTTTTTCATTTGGAAGTTGTGGGTTATAACGTGTAAATAAAGGTGGAAAAGTCTGGTTTAATGCAATTTATTTCCAGACTATAGGCAACAAAAGGTGAAAATTTTGAAAGGGGATGTAGACTTTCTGTCGGCACTGTATATAGATAGGCAGATAGATAAACACAGATAAGCAGATGGGTATATGTACAGTGGGGAGAACAAGTATTTGATACACTGCCGATTTTGCAGGTTTTCCCACTTACAAAGCACGTAGAGGTCTGTAATTTTTATCATAGGTACACTTCAACTGTGAAAGATGGAATCTAAAACAAAAATCCTGAAGATAACATTGTATGATTTTTAAATAATTAATTTGCATTTTATTGCATGAAATAAGTATTTGATACATCAGAAAAACAGAACTTAATATTTGGTACAGAAACCTTTGTTTGCAATTACAGAGATCAGACGTTTCCTGTAGTTCTTAACCAGGTTTGCACAGACTGCAGCAGGGATTTTGGCCCACTCCTCCATGCAGATCTTCTCGAGATCCTTCAGGTTTCGGGGCTGTCGCTGGGCAACACAGACTTTCAGCTCCCTCCAAAGATTTTCTATTGGGTTCAGGTCTGGAGACTGGCTCGGCCACTCCAGTACTTGAGATGCTTCTTGCGGAGCTCCTCCTTAGTTGCCCTGGCTGTGTGTTTCAGGTCGTTGTCATGCTGGAAGACCCAGCCATGTCCATATTCAATGCTCTTGTTGAGGGAAGGAGGTTGTTGGCCAAGATCTCACGATACATGGCCCCATCCATCCTCCCCTCAATACGGTGCAGTCGTCCTGTCCCCTTTGCAGAACAGCATCCCCAAAGAATGATGTTTCCACCTCCATGCTTCACGGTTGGGATGGTGTTCTTGGGGTTGTACTCATCCTTCTTCTTCCTCCAAACACGGCGAGTGGAGTTTAAACCGAAAAGCTCTATTTTGGTCTCATCAGACCACATGACCTTCTCCCATTCCTCCTCGGGATCATCCAGATGGTCATTGGCAAACTTCAGACTGGCCTGGACATGCGCTGGATTGAGCAGAGGGACCTTGCGTGCACTGCAGCATTTTAATCCATGACGGCGTAGTGTGTTACTTCTGGTTTTCTTTGATACTGTGGTCCCAGCTCTCTTCAGGTCATTGACCAGGTCCTGCCGTGTAGTTCTGGGCTGATCCCTCACCTTTCTCATGATCATTGAGGCTCCACGAGGTGAGATCTTGCATGGAGCCCCAGACCGAGGGAGATTGACTGTTACCTTGAACTTCTTCCATTTTCTAATAATTGCGCCAACAGTTGTTGCCTTCTCACCAAGCCACTTGCCTATTGTCCTGCAGCCCATCCCAGCCTTGTGCAAGTCTACAATTTTGTCCCTGATGTTCTTAGACAGCTCTCTGGTCTTGCCCATTGTGGAGAGGTTGGAGTCTGATTGATTGTGGACAGCTGTCTTTTTGCAGATAACGAGTTCAAACAGGTGCAGTTAATACAGGTAATGAGTGGAGAATGGGAGGGCTTCTTAAAGACAAAACTCACAGGTCTGTGAGAGCCAGAATTCTTACTGGTTAGTCGGGGATCAAATACTTATTTCATGCAATAAAATGCAAATTAATTATTTAAAAATCATACAATGTGATTTTCAGGATTTTTGTTTTCGATTCCGTCTTTCACAGTTGAAGTGTACCTATGATAAAAATTACAGACCTCTACGTGCTTTGTAAGTGGGAAAACCTGCAAAATCAGCAGTGTATCAAATACTTGTTCTCCCCACTGTATATGTGTATATATATATATATATATATATATATATATATATATATATATATATATATATATATATATATATATATATATGATTCCAGCAATGTGTGTGTGTCTGTGACCACTGTTTCTCGCCAACCACTGGTCTGATTTAATTGAAACTTGCCAGGTATATTGCTGGGGACCTGAGTATGTGCCTTGTCGAGGTTTGATATTAATCGGATAATTGCTTCCCAAGTTCTGGCCATTTATTTACCAACCAATGACAAGACACGTTGCTGCGTAGGCGTGGCGATGGGAAAGAGAACCTCAGCCGCGTTCCCCATTACAGGTTACAACGTACCGACTTCCGGATACTGATGACTTAGTGTATTCTAATAATTTCTCTTTCTTATGCGTATTTTAGATAAACACAATGCCCCAATCCAGTCGTCGTTTACGAGAGCGAAGGAACGGCCTGTGTGGTTGTTTGAAAGTTTTTTTTTATTTTTTTTTATTTTATTTTTTTTTTGCATGTACGTTTTTTTTTTTTTTTACTTTTTCTTTTCTCTTCTCTTCTCTTTGTGTTTTTCCTTGCGATGACATTACGAAATGGTAAAATACGTTGGTGCTAATTGAATAATTGGCCATTAAAACTAAATTGTGAATAATTGTAACTGCGATATGCGAACTTCCGGACAGTGAGGACTTAACTTCGTGTAGGCCGATGCGCGGCCGGCCGACGATGACGTCACGTGCCGTGCCGGTTATGATGGGGATCGATCGGTGCCTTAGTTACCGTGGTGTAGAAGTGGCAATGGTCAATGGCAGCGAATGTCATGGCAAGCAAAGACAGGGAGGTAAAGTTGATTTTCATTTGGATTTTAATTTATTCTGTGTGTAAGTATCACAGCAGTTGTTACTTCAATGCAAGCAATAATTCGTGGAATGCATGTGAACATTCCGTACGGCCGGTACGGCACTCACTACTTCTGGATGGTGATGACTTAATGTATTCTAATAATTTCTCTTTCTTATGCGCATTTATAGTTAAACACAATGCCACAATCCAGTAGTCGTTTACGAGAGCGAAGGAACGGCCTGTGTGTTTGTTTCTGGCTTGCGGTTTGAAAGTTTTTTTTATTTTTTGGTTTGCATGTACGGCCACGCACGTACGGGCATGCGAGAGCCAAGGAACCGCCTGTGTGGTTTTGTTTCTGGATCGCGGTTTGAATTATTTTTTATTTTTTTTGCACTTACTGCCACGCATGTACGGGCACGTACTTGTATCTATAATTCCAGCAATCTCTGTGTGTGTGTGTCTGTGTGTCTGCGACCGCTGTTTCTCGACAACCACTGGTCCGATCTCATTGAAACTTGCCAGGTATATTGCTGGGGCCTGTGGATGCGCCTTTTTAAGTTTTGATATTAATCGGACAAGTGGTTCCCAAGTTATGGCCATTTATTTACCAAACCAATGACAGGACACGGTGCTATGACGTCACGATTGACGTCACAATTCTCTTTTTTTTGCTGCACGTATCACAATTGACGTCACAATTCTTCTTCTTCTTCGTTTGATATGACGTCATAATTGATGCTGGGGACCTGAGTGTTTGCCTTTTCAAGGTTTGATATCGTTCTTCATCCATTTAATCTGTTTCCCAAGCGTTTCCTAAGTTATGGCCATTTATGATACGGTTGGTCCGATCTAATTGAAACAATGCCCCAATCCAGTCGTCGTTTACGAGAGCGAAGGAACAAAGCTGCGCGTCGTGCACGTGCAATGGAATCGGATGAAGCACGAGCTGCTCGCTTGACACGCGATGCTACGCGCGTGACAAGGTGTCGTGCAGCTGAAACGGATAAAGCATGAGCTGCTCGCTCGGCAGACAACACTGGATGCAAGGCAAGGCGTCGTGCAGAAGAAACGGATGAAGCACGAGCTGCTCACTTGACACACGACGCTACGTGCGTGACAAGGCATCGTGCAGAAGAAACGGACGAAGCACGAGCTGCTCGCTTGGCAGACAACACTGGACGCGAGGCAAGGCATCGTGCAGAAGAAACGGATGAAGCACGAGCTGCTCGCTTGACACGCGACGCTACGTGCGTGACAAGGCGTCGTGTAGAAGAAACGGATGAAGAACGAGATGCTCGCTTGGCAGACAACACTGAATGCGAGGCAAGGCGTCGTGCAGAAGAAATTCCTCACCAGCGAGAAGACCGGCAAGTAAGGGATGTCCTGCGCCATCAGAACGTATATCTTGCGAGACTAGAGCAGGCTCACCGTGAGAATCGCAACCTTGCTCGATACGATGATACCGATTTCTTCCGAGAGGAACTTCATGTTGAGTACAGTCACGCGTTCAGCAGGACCTCATTATTTCAATTCACTAAATGCTCACAATGTGATGCTTTTGTGTGGAACGAGGAGAGAAGAGGATTTTGCTGCAACCACGGCAAGGTCAACCTTAAGCATGATCCTACGAATCTAAAACCCGGTTCAATTCCATCACAACCTCCAGATGCTATTAAAAACCTTTTCCTTAACCAGGACTTTGAAGCATGCGAAACAGTACAACAATGCGCTGTCAATGGCAAGTATCGGTGTCCGAGAGATAGCTATGCCTGGCTTCAATCCTGGAGTGTGCATACAAGGTAAGGTTTACCATTACATTGGTGCTCCTCTTGCTGATCTGGGTTGTACCCCACGCTTTGCTCAGATCTACTTTCAAGATCCAGCCCATGAGCTGGATTATCGTCGTGCTCACACCTCGAACAGTAGCCTGAATGAGCGTTTTTGCTGCTCGCACGTACGGGAATGCATGTACGGCCCGCACTCGTGTGTATATATATATATATATATATATATATATATATATATATATATATATATATATATATATATATATATATATATATTGTATCTAGATAGGCAGAAAGGCAAATGGATAGATATATAGATATACAGATAGATAGATAGATAGGCAAATATATAGATAAACAGATCAGCAGATATTTAGATAGATAGAGAGATACATACATACATCGACACATAGATAGATAGATAGGCAGACAGACAGCTCAGCAGATATATAGAAAGGCAAATATATAGATAAACAGACCGGCAGATATATAGATAGACAAGCCGGTAGGCGGACATGGGTAGTCGATCAAGTCGAATTGAGTCGTTTTTCAGCCGGAACTAGCCAACAAAAGCGTCCATAGCAACGGTTCTTTCTCACACATAACTAGGACATACCATGAACCGACCATACCAGTTTCATGTATATCTGACTCATAGTCTCTGAGATATAACGAACTTCGTTTTTTTATTGTTTTTGACCAGGGTTCATTCAAAGTCTATCTTCTCTGACAGTTTTCATAGGATCCGGCTGGAAATTTTTGACAATATGGCTGAATGTACTGCACACAGTCGCTCGTGGCCCGATTTTTGATTTTCGAAAAAAAAACATTTTTGACATTTTTTTGAAAATTTCAAAGGTCCGTTACTCGGCAACAGATGGGTGCATAGCAACGGTTCTCATTTGCACACAACTAGGTCATGGTATGAACCTACCAACCAAGTTTCATCGAAATCGCCATTGTATTAACAGAGCACTGCACTCAACAGACATACATACAGACAGACAGACAAACATATCGACGGATATACTGATAAGGGTAGACAAGATCGACTACCCAATAGATAGAGAGATACAGACATACAGAGAGGCAGATATATCATAAAATATATAGACAGATAGTTGGATATGCAGATAGGCAGAAACACTACATGGCCAAAAGTATGTGGTCACCCCTCCTAATTGGTGGATTCGGCTATTTCAGCCACACCCATTGCTGACGTGTATAAAATCAAGCACACAGCCATGCAATCTCCACAGATAAACATTGGCAGAAGAATGGGCCGTACTGAAGAGATCAGTGACTTTCAACGTGGCACCGTCATAGGATGTCACCTTTCCAACAAGTCAGTTCATCAAATTTCTGCCCTGTTAGAGCTGCCCCAGTCAACCGTACGTAAGTGCAGTCATTGTGAAGTGGAAACGTTTAAGAACAACAACAGCTCAGCCGCGAAGTGGTAGTCCACACAAGCTTACAGAACGGGCCCGCTGAGTGCTGAAGCACGTGGTGTTGAAAAATCATCTGTCGTCGGTTGCAACACTCACGACCGAGTTCAAAACTGACTCTGGAAGCAATGTCAGCACAAGCACTGATCGTGGAGAGCTTCATGAAATGTGTTTCCATGGCCGAGAAGCCGCACACAAGCCGAAGATCACCATGCACAATGCCAAGCGTCGGCTGGAGTGGTGTAAAGCTCACCGCCACTGGACTCTGGAGCAGTGGAAACATGTTCACTGGAGTGATGAATCACGCTTCACCATCTGGCAGTCCGATTAATGAATCTGGGTTTGGTGGATGCCGGGTGAACGCTACCTGCCCGAATGCATAGTGCCAACTGTAAAGTTTGGTGGAAGAAGAATAATGGTCTGGGGCTGTTTTTCATGGTTTGGGCTGGGCCCCTTAGTTGCAGTGAAGGGAAATCTTAACGCTACAGCATACAATGACATTCAAGACTATTCTGTGCTTTCAACTTTGTGGCAACAGTTTGTGAAAGGCCCTTTCCTGTTTTAGCATGACAATGCCCCTTTGCGCAAAGCGAGGTCCATACAGAAATGATTTGTTGAGATTGGTGTGGAAGAACTTGACTGGCCTGCACAGAGCCCTGACCTCAACCCCATCGTACACCTTTGGGATTTGAATTGGAACACTGACTGCGAGCCACACCTTCATTGCCATATCCAATAATGTA
This sequence comes from Eptatretus burgeri, assembly GCF_056783735.1. Classification (NCBI taxonomy): domain Eukaryota; kingdom Metazoa; phylum Chordata; class Myxini; order Myxiniformes; family Myxinidae; genus Eptatretus; species Eptatretus burgeri. The sequence continues at coordinate 120,397,485 of NC_140963.1, read as the reverse complement.
TATGGCAATGAAGTCCACTTGTTGGGTCCTTCATCAATCGATTTGAAACGTTACAATTATGATATAGTTGTGTTAGGGAATACATGTTATACATTTCAACTTGATCGGATGCATTGCCTGGCAGCCAGAATGATTTAATATTTTTGATCTGGGTTATTTTTTATTTTTTTGAATAAGGCCCACTTGGCTGTGCCAGGATGGGTTTGAGGGTAGAGGAGTAGCAGCTGAAACTCGAATCCTAAACCAGGTTCCTCCTGATGACTTCATCTTTGCTTTTTGCTTGTTCAGGTTCCTTCTGATTACTCCAATCCAGGACTGTACCTATTTGGTCTTCCATTTGATTTTAATTGAATTTATTTTAATGACATTCTCAATTCAATTGAATGGTAATAAATGTCATGGGTCACGGTCAGGGTCATATGTCCAATCAAAGCGGGGTTGCATCAAAGCGTGACGTCTTGGTACCCGGTTATCATTGTGGCAGTGCTAGTTATGTCTCTTACTAATTACGTAACGCATAACACCAGTAAACAAACACTACACAAAGTACACCACACAAAACTATAAAAACACCACACAAAACAAGTCCTGGCGAGGGTGTGCAATTTCTGATTGCTCTTTCTCTTGTTATTTTTGTAATTCCTCCTCACGCTTCACTAGAATGAAAGACGAGCTTGGGGGACGGGGGGGGGGGGTGGGAGATGTTTTACGTCTGCAGAGTTGGGAGAAGGAAGGCTTCTGTGCTGGGATCAGAACATTGTCTGACCACTGGATGAAGTGCATCAAAGAGGATGAAGATAACCTGGAATTAATTTTTTCGCAATGCAGCCCGTGGCTGCTTGGTTGCATCATTTCCTGGGAGGACAGCTGTGCCACTGATGCAATGCCCCCCCTCCCCCTTACCAGTAAGCTGGTACTCATTTTGTCAACCACAGATGGATGGTAGGCTGTCAAACCGATCTGGTGTTCATTCAACGGAACGACAGGGGCTTGAACACCCGAGGATCTTAAGCCAACAACCTTAGCCGTTAAGCCAACACCAAGCTTATAATCTGGAATAATGGGACAGGAATAAAGTTTGTCAGTGGTACGATTATTGTTTTGTCAGTGGGTTGATAGGACCTTTTGTCATCCATCCATCCATCCCTTGAGACCATACTCTGTGCAGAGCGTTGGTGCTCTCAAATATAAGGACTTGTTGGATCCTTCAGTTGATGCAAAACGTTGAGTTGTGATTATTTGTTTATTTTTAGGTTTATTTGAATTGTAAATTTTTGGCTTATTTATCAGAACTGTGAAGCTGATGGGATAACTTAGACTTTGGAGGTGTACTTTGAGATGTCCTCTCTGAATTCGAACCTCAATCCAACTATAAACTGCCACCTCGGTGTTTCGCCTGCAGGGTGAGTCATCGATCTGTGCGCCGGAGCACCCGTCTACCAGCACTGGTCATTAGTGGACGTTAAAAATCCCATGTTGTCTTTTGTGAAGAGTATGTGAGCTATCGCCAGCACTGTTAACGGAATACAAATTACTGTACTGACTGCTGAGAAGGCAATGGCAAACCACTCACTCACAGCCTGCAAGGCTGTTGTTGCTCAATGGAGTACTCACTACTCATGCTTTTTTTTATTCTCTGTGGGCTGGCACTCCAGCATCAACGTCTGTCTTGTCTGGATTCTGTGGAATCTAAATCTCTCCACATCATTAGAATCTCCATTATGAGGTTGAAGCACAATGTAAGTCACCACTCTTTGTTTATCGTCTCCCATCCGATCTACTTCCGTCTGCTCTTGAAGACCTCCAATTCCTTCAGGACGTACACGTTCTTCCAATAGCCCATCCTGGTTCAACTCCCAAAGTCCAGGCTTTATGTACACCTGCATTCCTTTTTTTTCTCCTATTTGAGGAACTGCCCTAACCTTCAAGGGACACCACAACTTCTTATTTCTTATACATGGCTGCAAATAGCATCACTTGGATGCGGGGGTGGCCGGGGGGGGGGGGGAGGAGCATGGCTGTGCCACTGATGCAGTGCCCCCTGTAGGTTATGGCAGGAATTTGCAATATTTTCCAGGGTGCTGGCGATCGCTCATCGACTTCACGAAGGACACCTTGGGATCTTTAACGTCCAGCAAATAATGCTGGCAGAGGAGACGCCCCGCTTAATGAATGTGCCTCCAAGAGACGGGACACACATTGATATCTCTCCCTACCTGCGAAACATCAGGATGACAGTTTATAGCTGGGTCGAGATTGGAACCCAGGCGAGATGGCTCAAGAGGCGAGTGTGCGTACCTCAAGGCCATCCTGCCGGTCCTCAGAGGGGAATGAAGCAAGTGAACAGCAGAGCAAATGAAATGCCATTCTATACTCCAGTGGTGGGAGAAAGGCCCCAATGTGTCCTTTCGCTTATGCTGGGAGACAAACAAGACAGCCAGCCTTCCCGCATTCGAGTTGTTTGATCCGAATTTGAATTCGGATCAAACAGGAGAATTCAGATCAAACTATCAACTGTCGGCTTGGCACTGAGCAAGCGGAGAATATTGTATATCGTGGAGTATGCAACACTCTTATTCTGAAATATCAAAGCGACGATTGTAGCATAAAGTCCAGTAGTTGACCTTTCAGTCAGATGAAAAATGTATCCTCATTTCAGATTATAACATACAGAAGATAAAAACTCATCAAAAGCACAAAATTGGTGTAAAAAGATGAGAGAATTATTCTATATGTTTGTCCACTCTTCTTGGGACTGGGGGGAGTGCTGAATAACAACCCACTCCCCATTCAATCCACAAATGGATTGGTAATTTCATTAGCAGCGACCATGGCTGTAGATAAAGAGAAACAAAGGCGATGTCAGGTCCCATTCGACGCAAGACTGAATGTATTGCAGAGATCTCAAATTCAATCCAATAATGGACTAAAGGGCAAGAGGGTTTGCGTTGGTCAGGTTGTAACGGATGACGGTTGTGTAATAGGTTGCAGGTTTTGTGATCAAAAGCCTACTTTGGTTGGGTTTATCTAACACATACCAGGTTGAGATTGGCAAAGAGTTGCAGAACCGTAAAGTTAGTGATAACCTGGAACTGGACTTTAATTTTGGCCAAGGTGTGTTTGGACCTGCAAGTTCTTGATAACCTGTTACTGTACTTTAATTATGGCCAAGGTGTGTTTGGACCTGCAAGAATGTCTGATGCTTGTTGAGCACCAAAGTTTAATTTGTTGAGCACCAAAGAGCACCAAAAATTCCAAAGTTTAATCGCACTCAGGTGAGTCATTCTCGCTGGCTTAGAGACACATGACTGCAATTTACCTGTTCATGTCTCCCACCTCCTCCCCTGCTCTTCAATGTGTCTCCAGCCCATTGAGGCATCATCATAATTTAAAGCATAGCCATATACTGATATCCATGAACACATCACCCAAACCACTCAATTCATCACCGCAGCAACAACCGTTGTTGAAGACGTCACGCTTTATGTGAAAAACACTCAACACTCAGGCACTCAATTGGTCACAGAGCACTCGACATGCACTTACTCCATCGAGCATCGGCTGCTCTTTCTCCATATTACCTTGGAAGGCAATCAGCTCCTTCTGCTCCATCTCAGCCCCAAATCCTCGGAATTATCGCTCAGAAAAGGAAACATGGCCGTGGTTGAAACTCTTTCCAATTTCACGTCCAGGAAGGGAATCCGGGTCCTCTTTCGGATTCCTGGAGGGACAACCTTGATGATCTGAATGTGTGACGTGGTGATCACTTTGATCACGTGATCTCCGACTGTCAGGAGTTCGTTTGGTGATGAACCTTCTGTCATTGGTTCCGATTCACTGTCATGAGACGTTCGTGGAAGTGGAAACAAAAAAAAGGATTTTGTTAATCAGGCAAACCATGCAAGGTGGTGACGATATATATATATATATATATATATATATATATATATATATATATATATATATATATATATATATATATATATATATATATATATATATATAGATTGGCTGATTAACTATTCCTCGATTATTAATCAAAAGGGAGTTAAGCCTTAACCAAAATGAGCCATTAATCCCAATTATAAATTCCTGTTCTAAATTATTACAAACCAATGGGGCTTTCAGGATGGACTGCCTGTACCTTGTCATGGAGGTACGTATGTACACTCACCTCAAGGCTGTCTTTCCTGAGTTCGAATCTCGATCCAGCAATAACCTGTCATCCTGGTGATTCACAGGCAAGGTGATTCATCAATGGGTGTGCTAACCCTCGGATGGACGTTAAACGAGCATCCCGTCTGGCGGCATTAGTTCGTGGAAGTTAACGATCCCATCATCCCACGGGGTCCTTGGCAAAAAGTAGGCAAGTTATCGCCGGCATTCTGAACAAATTACAAATTCCTCCTCGAAATTACAGGGGGCATGCCATACCGCCAATGGCAGCACAACCGTGCCCCCAGCAAAGGCGTCACTCGCAGGCACGTGCAGCAACAGATAAGAGGAAGAACAACAAAAAGCAAACCAGTGGGGATGGAGGACATGAGCAATCACACGGACAGGTGAGTTGGTGAACATTCAGGTACGTGGTTTAAGGTTCAGTCCACTAAAAGAAGACTAATTATATTCATACGAGTGTTAATCATCCAATTTGAATCAATATCAAGGCAACATTGGATGAGTTCATGCAGCAATGACTTTAATAGAACTTCTGAATAAGGTGCATCTGTTGGCAAAAGTATTTATTCTGTGACATCATCAACAACCTCTCAACAGTAATGAAAGTCACAGGAGTGCATGCGTTGGGTGAATCACCCGAGTGCGTGCGTTCGGCGAATCACCCGAGTGCGTGCGTTCGGCGAATCACCCGAGTGCGTGCGTTCGGCGAATCACCGCAAAGACACTTTTACCAATGAAAGGAGATATGTCTGTCTTGTATCAGAAAAGAAGACTCGAGTGCCTTCTTCTTGTTTGATGTATAACAATCCCTCAGGTGGAACACATCAACAAGAAAAAGAGCAATCAGAGATTGCAGACCCTCACTATGACTTGTTTTGTGTGGTGTTTGTGCACTGGAGTGTTACGTAATAACTGTCACGAGAACTGTCACTTTATAACTGCAGGCAGTGATGACTGGGAACGAAGTCGTCCCACTTTGATGCAACCCCGCTTTGATTGGACACCTGACTCTGACCCATGACGTTTATTATTATTCAATTGGATTCAGAATGGGATTAAAATAAATTCAATCTAATTTAAATCAAATGGAAGACCAAATAAGTACAGTCCTGCATTGGAGTAATCAGAAGGAACCCGGAGAAGCAAAAAGCAAAGATGAAGTAATGAAGAGGAACCTGGATAGGATTCGCATTTCAGCTGCTACTCCTCTGCTCTCAAACTCAAACCCATCCAGGCACAGCCAAGGTGAGCCTTCTTCAAAAAAAATAATAATAATAACACAGATCCAAAAATTGAATAATTCTGGCTGCCAGACCATGTATCTGGTCAAGTTGAAATTTAAAACATGATTCCCCATCACTACTAAATCATAATTGTGAAGTTTCACGTTGATTGATAGGCCTGGTGTTGGCTTCATAGTGAGGATGGTGGGCTTGGGATCCTAGGATCCTGAGTTCAAATCTCACTCGGCTGTTGAATTAATATCAGGTGGGGTCGATTCTGCCTGTCATCCTTCTGAGGTCGGCAAAATGAGTGCCAGCTTGCTGGTATCCTGTGTCGGAGTGGCGACCCATCCAGGATTGTGTCCAATAGCCAAGGAGACTGCTTAGGCAGCACAAATTCTCTGCACAGAGTATGGTCCCTATGGATGGATGGACATTGATTGATGAAGTGTTCAAGAGAGAATTTTTAAATGATTTTCGCTCAATCCAATATGGCAGTTAGACCATGTGACATCAATTATTCGTGAATACCTTGGTATCCCCAAGTCTTGGGGGAGCATTTTTAGAAGTTCCCCTCGATCTGTCCAGCCGTGCTGGAGAAGAATATTTTTTAAATAGGTTTTAGGGTAAATCCAATATGGCTGCCAAACCATGTGACCGATGACGGCATACGTGTGAAACTTTTGTTTCCCATGGATAGGCAGTTATAAGTGTAAAGTGTCGCCTTGATCTGTTCAGCCGCTTCAGAGAAGAAGACTTCTGAAGGTTTTTACGTTAAAAACAATATGGGTGCTGAACCACATAACCAATGATGTCATCAATTTGTTTCCCCCATACAATTTAGCTCCAGATGACCCTCTAATTTTTTTATACTGATCAGATGTTGTGTGCCACATATGCAATTATGACGTCACAATGAAGGCACCTATGACGTCACAAAAATCAATTCACCATGAGGTCTTGCTGTGTGCTAAGTTTCAATTTTTTCCTTGGAGTGGTTTCAGAGATACAGAGGTCCAAAGTTTTTCTGTTTTTTTCAACATGGCTGGCACACCATGTGACCTATGACATCATAATTATCATTACAACATTCTACATGAGTAGTTGTTTCGATGGTGAAAATTTCGTTTCAATCTGATGAGCGGTTGTGAAGAAAAACACAAGTTCTGTGCAGAAAAACAAACAAACAAACAGACAGACAGACCCAAATGCAATACCCTCTCCTCCAGTGAGGAGGGTAACTCGAACTGCGCTCGGTGGAGCACATACCTCCACCATGGTGAACAGTTTAAATTTTCTATCCCACCTATAGGCCAGATCTGGATTTGGGACTGAATCAAAATCGAATCAATGAATCTTTGTCATATCTCCAAAAATATGTCCACCAAGATTCATCCAAATCCATCTTTTTTTCAAATTGGGATCCTTGGGATCATCCAAATCCAAATCCACGAACTTTTTGAGATGTCCCTCTCACAGACGAAGGGACAGACAAGCAGACGGGTGAAAACATAACCTCCATCCACCTTCAGTGACCGAGGTTATGATAGCACCTCCTCAAAAAGGTTCAAATGTTAGCCTTTCACAAGGGTCGCTTGTGGGATACAAGTGTACGTACATTAAACGATGGAATTTTTTGATCCTTCACTCTTTCTCTCCCATACCTCTCATTACCTCGACCTCCTCTCAACCATCCATCCATTTTCTCCAACCTCAATGCTGCGACCCTTCATTTCCTTCCCAACATCATCGTTTTACATTCCCTTTCTCAATATTTGTGCCATCCACCATCCACCTCCCACATTTGCATAAGCAATACAGGATGCAGATGGCTCCTTACCCTCACCTTTATGTCATACGTATCTTCTGGGACAAAGTCTCATTACACAACTAGCACCAGTCCATACCGTGTTACCTCCTCCTTCTCAGTCCACACCGTGTTACCCCCTCCCAGTGCATCCATTGTTACCCCCTCCAAGTGCATTCTCTGTTTTCTCCTCCCAGTGCATACATTATTACCCCCTCCTAGTACATACCCTGTTATCCTATCCCAGTATATACCCTGTTATCCCCTCACAGTGCATACCATGTTAATCCCTCCCAGCTGCTTCCTTAAGTCTGTCCAGTTATGTTTCTCTCTCCACCCTCTCAAAATGGCCTCATACTTTCTCTATCCACACGAACCATGTTTGTCTGCATCTCCAATATCCTAACATGCCCATTGTTGACTCATCTCCCTCTCTTCCATTGTTCGTCCATGCTATCCACCCACACTGTTCTCATGTGTTTGTCTGTCCCTTGTCTGCTTGTTCCCCTCCACTCCATTGTCTGTGTGTTCACTCTCGCCTCTGAAGTTCGTCTTTTCCGTGAGTCTCAAAGTCTGTATTTGCATAGCTTTGCTAATTATCAGTGGCCTGTCATTGGCTTGTCTTGATTTCTTGTTTGTGAGACGAACAGATTTGGTGCCAGGGGTTGCGGCAATAGATTTCCTGTTCATGAAAGGGAAGTCCATCTCAAAAGACAATCATTTAAAACACCATAAATATTTGTACATGGTAACCCAATATGCTTCCGTTCATATCTTCGTTTTATATTTCATTGTGATGTGGTATTCGACGGATGACTTCACGTAAGCATGGTTCTCTCTGCTTCTCTGCTTCTTCTGGCAGATTCATGGCATCCGTCGACGTCAAAACATCTCAACTTTGTGCTTTTGATCTTCAAGCTCGATTGGGGTGCTCCACATTTTAAAGCAGTCCAGGACTACTTTACTCTCGACCATACGACACGCCCGGTGAGAAGATGTCATTGTGGAACTTTGAAATATTCTGTGCTCTTCAAGTTCTCATGAGCATCACAAAATACCCGTACATGGAATTTTGAACTTGAGAAATCGATTTGTTTCATTCTAAACAACGGGATCGCAGGATAACTCGGAGACCGCACACTTGCATTTGAACTGTCTAATCTGGGTTCAATTCCCAACCAGACCAGAAACCATCACCCTGGTGCTTCACAGGAATGCTGTTGCATCAACAAAGTGGCACGTTCACCTTGGGTTCCAAGTCCTCACGCTATATATTATGTTGTAGACCAAGACCCTGGTGGAATTGCGAATTCCTGCCCAAACCATCAAGGCACACTGAAACTTCTGCTTGTCGCATCATTGGTGGGGGTCTTGTCAAGGGGTGTTGTGTGGTTGTTGATCGGTGTTTTTCAATCCTCGTGGAGGATCTCTAAGTCTTACTCACATTGTTGTTCTTGTGGACTTTTTAGATCCTCTTGGAGGATCTCGAAGTCTTACTCACGTTGTTGTTCTTCATCTTCTTCTTGTGGACTTTTTTGTTTCACAGCCTCCAGTTTTCATCGAAACTTCCTGAAACTTGGCATATATATGTAAAAATACCCTGCGCAGACAGTAACCATCTCCGATTTTGAAAATTCCTCATAGAAAAAAAAGTTATGACGTCAAAATATCTCCGCTAATGGAAATCGCCTAAAAAATTATCTCCGAAACGAGGCAAGCTTTTTGAATTCTGTTTGCGGGAATCGAACAGGGCATTAACAGAGATGAATTACCGCACATACGAGACATCACTATGACGTCATATCAATTTTTATGACGTCATTCCTATTTTTTGACATTTTTTGTTTCACAACCCAGAGTTTTCATTGGATCTTCGTGAAACTTGCCACGTATATGCAGAAAGCCCACGCGCAGGCAGTAACCATCTCCGATTTTGGAAATTCTTCCGAGAAAAAAGTTGACGTCATAATATCGCCGCTAATGGAAATCGCCTATACCATTATCTCCAAAACTAGGCAAGCTGTTTGAATTTTGTTTGCGGGAATCAAGCCGGGCATTAGCACAGATAATTTATCGCAAACCTGATACATCACAATGACGTCATATTCCTTTTTATGACGTCGTCATTAAGAGGACGAGGATCTTGTTAACCAAGCCCACGCCCCCTCCCCTAAGAAGAAGAATGGATATATACATGTGTGTGTATATATATATTATATATATATATATATATATATATATATATATATATATATATATATATATATATATAATTCCAGCAATGTGTGTGTGTGTGTGTGTGTGTGTGTGTGTGTGACTGCTGTTTCTCGACAACCTCTGGTCCGATCTCATTGAAACTTGCCAGGTATATTGCTGGGGACCTGACGATGTGCCTTTTCAAGGTTTGATATTAATCGGACAAGTGCTTCCCAAGTTATGGCCATTTATTTACCAAACCAATGGGAAGACACGTTGCGTGGGTGTGGCCGATGGGGAAGGGAAGCACAGCCACGTTCCCCATTACGGGTTACAACATACGGGCTTCCGGAGAGTGATGACTTCGTGTATTCTAATAATTTCTCGATTTCTTATGCGCATTTATAGATAAACACAATGGCCCAAGTTATGATCGTTTTCATATTAGACGGTGTATAAATTTCGGTAACATCAGAGTGCTGGTATGCTCCGAACCAGGAAGTAAATTTTTTCTCTCTCTTCTCTTCTCTTTTTGTTTTCCTTGCCACGACATTGCGAAAAGGTAAAATACGTTGGTGCTAATTGAATAATTGGGTATTAAAAATAAATTGCGAATAATATCGAACTTCCGGGTCACGCACGTACGGGCACATGAGAGCGAAGAAACGGCCTGTGTGGTTTATTTATTTATTTATTATTATTATTATTATTATTATTTTTTTTTTTTTTACGGGCACGTACTAGTTATATACAAAATACGCTAAATAAATAAATAAATTTATAAATAAATAATTTCCATTTTCTTCTTTGATTCTTGTGTTGATAAATTGGTGTGGTGTTGATATTGTGCAGGGTTGATGGGCTGAATGGCCTCCACCTGTGTCTGATTTCCTTGTATTGAGTGATGAGTGATGGCTGAGCATCACTGAGTGATGGCTGTGCCACTGATTCAGTGCCCCTGTAGGTTAGAGCAGGATTGAGACAAAATTTTCCCCATTGGTGCGACAACTCATGTCGTGTGTTTTAATAATAATGATAACGATTTAATGCATGTCAAAGGTCACGTGGTGTTGCAGCCATATTGGAAAAACGGGAAAAATTTGTACCTCTGTATCTCTGAAATCGCACCAAGGAAAAAATTGAAACTTGGCACGTAGCAATTACTGTGGAATGAGTTTGATTTTTGTGAGGTCATAGGTGCCCTCGTTATGACATCATAATTGCAGATGTAGATTGCCACATCTGATTTGTATGAAAATTTTTGAGGGCCATCTAGGGATAAAATGGTCCACAGAGAATTTTTTCATTATATCATCGGTCACATGATTCAGCAGCCATATTGTTTTTTTTGTTGTTTTTTTAACTTCAAAAATCTTCTCTGAAATGGCTGAACAAATCGAGGCAAAACTTTACACGTATGACCGCCTGTCCATGAGGAACAAAAAGTTCACACATATGATATCGTACTTCACATGGTTGGCAGCCATATTACCTGAAAACCTACAAATATACACCACTTAAAAAAGTCCTGGTGAGGGTCTGCAATCTCTGATTGCTCTTCTTCTTGTTCTTGTTTTGTTTTGATCCTTCTGCTGCAGGACCTTCCTTCCCCTTCTGCCTTGTATTCCCCCTTCGAGGCCTCACACGGTGTCGTGCGAAAAAAAAAAAAAAGTGTGGATTTTTTGGGTGGGGAAATTTAAAAAAAGAAAAGAAATGGTGATGAAGAAATGAAAGTACGAGCGGGCGCGATGGGCATAATGGCCGGCAAGAGGGCTTGAGGAAAAGGTGGGAACGAACCCAGGATGTGGTCTGGCTTGTGATGATAAACCTGTAAGACCTCTTTAAGGATTTGAGTGATCCCTCTGAGGGCCGCATCTTGGAGGTACCGTCTGTGTTGAAGACATTGAGACAGAGGAGAGCCTCACTGGTACACGTTTATTGGAGAGGGGGCAGAAGCATTTCCTCCTCCTGAGTGTCACCTGAGCCCACCTGAAGCAACGTGTGGCTTCAAGGTGTTGCAGGAATTGCTTCGAGTCGTTCATTGGCTAAGTTTGAGAACACAACCAGAGAGAGAGGGACATCGAGGGACATCAGCAGTAGGATGTCAACATCGCTCGGTCACATCTGACTGCTTATACAGTGCGATCGGCACATATTGGTCTCCCGAGCACGTCAATCAGGACCTCCGGAGCAATTGGCAGTACCCCGATCCCTCTATCCAAGGGCTAGGTCATAACAACATCCACCAACTAATCCTGGTGGCATGTGACGCGCAGTTTAACGTCCATCCGAGAGACGACGCACACATCGATGCCTCGCCCTGCCTGTGCGACACAGTTTGTATCTGGAGCTGAGATTCAAACTCAGGCGAGATGGCTCGGAGGTGAGCGTGCGTACCTCTGTCTTGCCATTTTGCCAGCACGACACTGCAACAGCTGCAAAGCATCCCCAGAAATGATGCAACCAGCCCCAAGGTGCTGCATACGAATAAGCGAAGATATTATAAACGATACGAGACACACATATCAGCCTGTCGACCAAAAATAAATAAACTCGTTGAAATTGGGACGATCCATAATATTCCAAAATGAAACACAACCAACCCATCTGGCTGGTCAACAAAGGCAAAGCTCAAGACCTGATACCTGAGCCTTGGCTTGTTGACAGTTGCTGGGCAGCTGAAACTTGTCGGTGGTGCCTTCATCTTTTAATTCATTTGACAATGATGAGGTTAAATATTCTGTTCTCAGTTCCAATCTATTTTCACTATTATGAGTTATTTAAGACGTCAATGGTTACAATTACAAACGTACTGTATGTTTATTTGCCATGCCTCGGATTTTTCATCCAAACGAGGCAATCGGTATGTGATGCAGATGATAATACAGATGAGATGCAGCGATTCCTGCCTGCACTCCAGCCTGCCAGTTCTGTGCCACGCTTGCTTGCACCAGGCCTTAAGGGCACCGCCATTGTGCAAACTGATACCATTCTTCTTGGTTGGAATGGAAGAAGAATAATTCACTTTTACATTTCTAGCATGGAGAAAATGCAAAAAAGCAAACCACATTGGATTTCCTCACAGGATTCCAAAGTCTCGCCACCTTCGATTGAACGTCAGTCCTGGCCAGCCGGTTCGTGAAAGACTTGGCCCACAAGAGTTACCCCGCCGATCCGGAAAGGTAGGAATAATTATTGGGGCTGAGTAGTTGTAGTTGTCGTTCCTTTCATTGCTTGAATCTCCCACATCTCTCATCAATGTGACCGCGGTCGTGCTGTCTCGTCACACAAACTATGATGAATCGTTCACTGTTTATTCATTCTCTCATCTCCCTACCTCACACCATGCTTGCTTCTATTTCCCTTTCTCCAATCATCCATAGTAAATAGGTCCATTCATATCATTCCCTTGCCAGTACACTGTAACCTTCCCAAAAGTCCCCCCAAAAAAGTAACTACCTTTCACCAGAACCACCTCGGAGCCCAGTTGCAAAGAATTCCTTCCTACTGGAATCGAAAGAGTTGAACTCCATGAAGTTCCAGGCCTGTAAACAACTGTAAACTAGAAGGGCACTTGGTAGAGCGCATACCTCCACCACACAATGCTTGATGCACGAGAACATATTGGGCCAATTACATTTTAAAAATATTATGCATATAGTTTTGAATTGAAATATACAGTACTCTATAGTTTTTAGCCCCTTCTCTCAATGGTGAAGAATCACTTTTAAAATTAAATAATTCTCGTATCCAGATCCGGATTTGGATCTTCACCAAAATCGAATCGATTCGTCCTTGTCAGACACCCAACCTGCCCACCAAATTTCATCCGAATCCATCGACAACTTTTTAAGATATTCCACACAAAATCAAACAGACAGACAGACAAACAAACAAACAAATAAAAAATCACTCATAGAGTGACAAGTTGGCAAAACAGCACAAAGTAGAATGGCACTTAGAAGAGCGCATATCTCTGCCAGGTGGAACAGTTCACGTTTCATATCCCACTGATTGACTGTCCATCCGAACCAAAATCCAATCCGCTTGTTCTTGTCACCAATTCAACTCATCCACCTTGTTTTGCCATAACTCGTCTGCAACTTTTTGAGATGTAGTGATATATTTAGTTTTTGGCCCTATAAATTTTAGAAACAAGACCTGTGTTGACCTTTTGAGCTTAAAATTAATTGGGAGTTGAATTCAACAACTTGACATGAAAAATGTTCATCAAATTTCAAGTCGATTCAATGAAAATTGAGGATTTTAGAAAATTTGGCTGAGGTTGACCTTTTTTTGGTCTATGTTGACCTTTTCACCTATTGTGACCACAAAAATAATAGGTGGTTGGAATCCATGACCTGATAAGTAAATCCTTTTCAAATTTCAACTGAATCGTATGAAAATTGAAGATTTAGAAAAGTTGGCCCAAATTGGTGTTTTCGCCTATTTTGACCTTTTGGCCTATATTTACCTCAAAATTAATGTGTTTGAATTCAGTAACCGGTTATGTAAATTCTGTTCAAATTTCAAGTCAATCGGATGAAAATTGAGGATTTTCGAAAATTTGGCCCAAATTGGCCAATGTTGACCTATGTGACCTTTTCACCTCAAAATTAGTTGGTGGTTGAATTCAGTGACCTGATGTGCAAATGCTCTTCAAATTTCCAGTCAATCGGATGAAAATTGAGAATTTTAGAAATTTGGTTGATGTTAACCTTTTGGTCTATGTTGACCTCAAAATTAATGGGTGGTTGAGTCAACGACCTGATGTGCAAATGGTCTTCCAATTTCAAGTCAATCGGATGAAAATTGATAATTTTAGAAACAATGAAAAAATTTGGCCTATTTTGGGTTGACCTTACGGCCGATGTTGACCTTTTGACCAAAGATAACCTCAAAAATAATATGTGGTTGAATTCACTGACCTGATGTGCAAATCCTTCTCAGATTTCAAGTCAATCGGATGAAATTTGAGGATTTTAGAAAATTCGGCTCAAATTGGCCTCTTGGCCTATGTAGACCTTTTTGGTTTAACAAATTTTACAAAACTTCAATGAAAGACCGTCGCAACGTCGGTGACATTAATCTCTGAAAATTCAAGAACGATCGGTTGAGCGGTTTGGACTGGAGGTGAGCGGACAGACAAACAAACGCACGCACGCACGCACGCACGCACGCGCACACACACACACACACACACACACACACACACACATACATACACACACACACACACACACACACACACACACACACACACACACACACACACACACACACACACACACGTGATCAACATACTTGTCAGAAAAATAATTTTTTTTGCCAAGTAAACAAACGGAAAGGTGTGAAAACATAACCTTCCCCTTCGATGGAGGAGGTAATGAACGGTTTTGGGTGTCGAATCAGAAACACGTCACACCTTACTATTATGCTGCACCCCGTCAGAGTGAACTCTCGATTTGTCGATAACCGATGGTTCCCGTAAGGTTGAGTTGCTAGTTTGTTTGGAAACTGGCTTTGTGATTGGAAGAGATTGTTGTCTGATTGTCTGGCTCGGAGGGTATTGGAGGCTCGGAGGGCCGAACGAGAGGGTATTGCATTTGGGTCCATTTATTTGTCTGTCTCTCTGTTTGTTTGTATACACAGAACTTTAATGTTTTTCTTCACAACCGCTTGTTGGATTGAGACAAAATTCTCAACATTGGAGCGACTACTCATGTAGAATGTTTTATTGATAATTATGATGTCATAGGTCACATGGTGTGACGGCCATGTTGGAAAACGGGAAAAATTTGGACCGCTGTATCTCTGAAACCGCACCAAGGAAAAAAATTGAAACTTGGCACATCGCAAGTACTCCTCAAGGGGAATGTGTTATTTTTATAACGTCATAATTGCATATGTACAACGCTACATCTGATCTGTATGAAAAATTTTGAGGGTCATCTTGGGATAAAATGGTTCACGTAAAAGAAAAAAAGAATGATGACGTCATTGGTCACATGATTCGGCAGCCAGATTGCTTTTAAAAATTAAAAAAAACTTCAAAAATCTTCTTCTCTGAAGTATTTGAACAGATTGAGGCGAAACTTTACACATACAGTGGGGAGAACAAGTATTTGATACACTGCCGATTTTGCAGGTTTTCCCACTTACAAAGCACGTGGAGGTCTGTAATTTTTATCAGAGGTACACTTCAACTGTGAAAGACGGAATCTAAAACAAAAATCCTGAAAATCACATTGTATGATTTTTAAATAATTAATTTGCATTTTATTGCATGAAATAAGTATTTGATCACCGACCAACCAGTAAGAATTCTGGCTCTCACAGACCTGTTAGTTTTGTCTTTAAGAAGCCCTCCCATTCTCCACTCATTACCTGTATTAACTGCACCTTTTTGAACTCGTTATCTGCATAAAAGACAGCTGTCCACACTCAATCAATCAGACTCCAACCTCTCCACAATGGGCAAAACCAGAGTGCTGTCTGAGGACATCAGGGACAAAATTGTAGACTTGCATAAGGCTGGGATGGGCTACAGGACAATAGGCAAGCAGCTTGGTGAGAAGGCAACAACTGTAGGTGCAATTATTAGAAAATGGAAGAAGTTCAAAATAACAGTCAATCTCCCTCGGTCTGGGGCTCCATGCAAGATCTCACCTCGTGGAGCCTCATTGATCATGAGAAAGGTGAGGGATCAGCCCAGAACTACATGGAAGGACCTGGTCAATGACCTGAAGAGAGCTGGGACCACAGTATCAAAGAAAACCATGAGTAACACACTACGCCGTCATGGATTAAAATCCTGCAGCGTAAGCAAGGTCCTTCTGCTCAAGCCAGCGCATGTCCAGGCCCATCTGAAGTTTGCCAATGACCATCTGGATGATCCAGAGGAAGAATGGGAAAAGGTCCTGTAGTCTGATGAGACCAAAATAGAGCTTTTTGGTTTAAACTCCATTCGCCATGTTTGGAGGAAGAAGAAGGATCAGTACAACCCCAAAAACACCATCCCAACCGTGAAGCATGGAGGTGGAAACATAATTCTTTGGGGATGCTTTTCTACAAAGGGGACAGGACGACTGCACCGTATTGAGGGGAGAATGGATGGGGCCATGTATCGTCAAATCTTGGCCAACAACCTCCTTCACTCAACAAGAGCATTGAAGATGGGGCGTGGCTGGGTCTTCCAGTATGACAACGACCGGAAACACACAGCCAGGACAACTAAGGAGTGGCTCCGTAAGAAGCATCTCAAGGTCCTGGAGTGGCCTAGCCAGTCTCCAGACCTGAACCCAATAGAAAATCTTTGGAGGGAGCTGAAAGTCTGTGTTGCCCAGCGACAGCCCCGAAACCTGAAGGATCTGGAGAAGATCTGTATGGAGGAGTGGGCCAAAATCCCTGCTGCAGTCTGTGCAAACCTGGTTAAGAACTACAGGAAATGTCTGATCTCTGTAATTGTAAACAAAGGTTTCTGTACCAAATATCAAGTTCTGTTTTTCTGATGTATCAAATACTTATTTCATGCAATAAAATGCAAATTAATTATTTAAAAATCATACAATGTGATTTTCAGGATTTTTGTTTTGGATTCCGTCTTTCACAGTTGAAGTGTACCTCTGATAAAAATTACAGACCTCTACGTGCTTTGTAAGTGGGAAAACCTGCAAAATCGGCATTGTATCAAATACTTGTTCTCCCACTGTATGACTGCCTAACCATGAAGAACAAAAGGTTCAGACATATAACATCATCGGTCACATGGTTTGGCAGCCATATTGGATTTACCCCAAAACCTGTAAGAATCTTCTCCAGAACAGCTGGAGTGATCGAGGGGAAACATCACACAAATGTTCCCCAAGCCATGGGGATACCAGGGTATTCATGAATGATTGTTAAGTCACATGGTCTGGCAGCCATATTGGATTGAGTGAAAATCTTTAAACAATTCTTTCTCTTGAACTGCTTAATCAATCGATGCGAAACTTCACAAATATAATCTAGTAGTGATGGGGAATACATGTTTTAAATTTCAACTAGTTGAGATGAATGGTCTGGCAGCCAGAATTGTTTTTTTTTGATCTGGGTTCTTTTAGATTTCTTTTTGATTATTATTATTATTATTATTATTATTATTATTATTATTTTGGAATATGGCTCACTTGATTGCACCTGGATGGGTTTGAGGGTAGAGGAGTAGCAGTTGAAATGCGATTCCTATCTGGGTTCCTCCTCATTACTTCATCTTTGCTTTTTTGCTTGTTCGGGTTCCTTCTGATTATTCTAATGCAAGACTGTGTACTTATTTGGTCTTCCATTTGATTTGAATTGAATTTATTTCAATCACATTCTAAATGCAACTGAATAATAATTAATAAACGTCATGGGTCAGGATCAGGTGTCCGATCAAAGCTGGGACATTTTGGTATCCGGTCATCACTGCCAGCAATTATAAAGTGACTGTTCTAGTTATGTCTCTTAATTACATAACACACCAGTACACACACAAACATCATATACAAAATACACCACACATTGCTACACAAACTCCACAGAACACATCACAAAAAACAAGTCCTGGCGAGGGTCTCCAATCTCTGATTGCTCTTTTTTTTTGTTATTCATAATTTACATCAATGATTTGGATAGTGGGCTTAAGAGTCAACTTTCTACACTTACAAATGACACAAAGCTTGGAGGTAAGGTAGATACCAAAGAGCAGGTGATCAGATTCAGGAAAGTCTCGATACTTTCATGGATTGGGCAAAAGATTGGCAGATGTAGTTTAACATCAATAAGTGTTCGGTGCTGGGGATGGGTAAGAATAATTAAAATGGAGATTGCTTGATGGAAGAGGACATCTTGGAGTATGTCATACAGGAGAAGGATCTGGGGGTGGTAATAGATATAGAATGGGGCGGGGGGGGGGGGAGAGGAAGTGGGTCAGCACGCAGCACAATGCCAGGCAGTCATAGCTGATAGCGCTTTAGGTTGTATTCATTTTAGGACAAGTTATGAATCTAAAAAGGTCGTGTTAACTCTGTATAGGAATTTAGTGAGGCCTCACCTAGAATATTGTGTTCAGTTTTGGTCACATCTGAGGAAGGATGAACTGCTGTATAGCAATGAGTTTGATTCCAGGGCTCTCTGGACTAAGCTATGAGAAGCAGCTGAAGGAAGCAGGACTTTATACATTATAAAGGAGGGAATATGATGGAGATGTACTGTATAAGATAATGAAGGGAAAAGATAAAATATATGTAGAATAGTTTCTCAGCAGAATACACAGTGATAAGACCAGGAGACAGAGCCTGAGAGCAGAGCGGAGAGTTAGGACTGTCGTAAGGCAGTGCTGCAGGGGTCTTTCCCTCAGAGAGTAGTTTATGCATGGAATAGTCTCCCTGGAAAGGTAGTGGCAGCAGAAACAGATAAGTATAAATTTGAGTTCAGGGTACCTAGAAGCATTGGGCATAGAGGGTTACGTGGATAATGGCAGGAATGATGGGTAGCTTGGGCATGAATGGGTTATTGCATCTCGTGTTGGTGTAGCACAGGCATGATGGACCAAATTGCCTCCTCCTGTGCCAAAGTTCCTCATTATTCCTTGCCATTAAAGGCCTGATCTCTACAATACTAACATGATTGACAGCTTCTGCACCGCATGTACCGCAAATTGCCTGTGCCAAATTATTTTCACACGAATAAGGTCAACGTCACAATCAAAACTTGCAATTCTTAAATAAAATTGATACGAATAGATTAAATAGGCCTCTTTCAGTGAACTGAGCATACTATGATGTATGACACACACTTGATGTGCAACAGACAAGTCGTGACGTATAGGTATCACAGATATGCTCACAACTCTTTCTCATACATTTGCATGTACCTTACTTATTTATGACCGGGAATCCAACTCTCTCTATTTTCTATTTTCTATGTTGTTCTTCATCTTCATCTTCGTCTTAAAAAAAACCCCGCAAAAAACAGTGATCCTACTCCTTTTCATCTTGCAATGTCGACGTCCGCTTTGTATGTGCAAACAATTTCTTTACTATATCTGCTTCAGCACGGACCTTTGACAAATATTCTCATGAAATAAAAACAACAAATAATTTATCATTTTCAACTGTATATACATTGCGTGTCATCTCGGAGCTGTTTCCAAAAATTACGACTATACCATTTCAGTTCTGTCATCACCAGTTCCCAATTCGACCAGAATTTCTCATGGCAATAAATAAGGCCCAAGGACAAACAATATCAAGAGTTGGCCCTCACCTGGAAAAGCCAGGTGTTTTTCCATGGACAATTGTACATCGCTCAATTACATGCAACAGGATTTCACAGCATCAGTTACAATGGTGATTGACAATATCGTTCACCCAATAGCACTCCTGTAGCACACCAGCAATTAAAGCAATCTCAACTTCAAGGTCTCCACAACAATTTCATCGTCTTAAGGCCACATCCACATCGACAGTCATTTCCATCCAGTGGGACCATACTCTGTGCAGAGCGTGGGTGCTACCGAAGCAGTTCTCCTTGGCTATTGGACACAATCCTAGACAGGTCGCCACTCAAACACGGTATACCAGTATGCTGGCATTCCTTTCGCCAACCTCAGAAGGATGACAGGCAGTCAACCTCACCTGGTATTAATTCAACAGCAAAGTGGGATTTGAACTCAGGATCCTTTGATTCTAAGCCCACCACCCTAACCATGAAGCCAACACCAGGCATATACAATACAAAATGTCTGTTATGTCTGTGATCACGCTCTTTCCAGAGCATCGGCACTCACAGAACCTGTCACTTGGTTTAGAATTTGCTTGGTGATTTTGCAGTGGGAGCCAGAGCAGGAATTTGGAACTCGGCCAGTATACTGGAACACCATGGCCTACACGTTTGGTTGGGTACAGTGAGAGCTTTAATATCCACTCACGAACGCTCGAAGACAAGAGACCCGGATGAATTGACATGTTTGTGAATGACTGCACACTCATTGATGCAACGCCCTGCCTTGTTCATCGCAGGATCATTCGGAGGTAGTGCACGAACCTTTGAGCTGTCTTATCAGGATTTTAATACCCACCTGCCTATAAACTGTCGCATTGGTGCTTTGCAGGTGCAGAGCATCAGTGAGTGCCTTTCCAAATGATGGTGCACTCTTCGATGCACACACTTGCCCTAAGGGCCAGAGTGACAGTTTATTGTTCGCTTGGGGAATCAAACTCACCCGAGACAGTTCAGAGGTGAGCATGCTTTCTCCACACCTTCTTGGCAGCCTGGACCACACAATTAGCCCCAAGCAAATCATGGCAGCCTAAGTTGTGAAGAGTCAGGCATTTCTTGTGTTGTTTCTAGCTCAATGGTATCAAACACCTTTCCAGATGTCAGACAGGATGGTGCAAAAGTAGCGCAATTACTTTTGAGCTGTCCAATTCTTAACCCGACTATAAACCGTCGGGAGTGTTGCTTTGCATCGCTCAGAGGCAAGTTATCACTGGCACCATGACCAAATTATAAATTCTACAGGCTTAGGGAACGGGGTGCAATACATCATGAGCAATCCACGGCCCTTAAGGAATAACACAAACCTGTGGTCCAAACTCCTAACCAATTCCGGATCCATCATGCGCACAAACAAACAAACAAACAAACAACACCTTTCCATACAACAATGTACCTCTTTTCCTACTTCCATTTGTTTGTAAGCACCCACAACGACCCATCATTTTTTTTTTAATATTACATGTCACATGATGTACAATGGTGCATTGGTGTTTGTTGGAAATGTCTGGACAATCCTCACAACCTTGATATCATCACTCGCTAAGAACTCTTCATCAGTTTCCTGATTGAAAACGTTTGCAATTCCAGCTCGAGTATCTCATCAAAGCACCGCGATGCACACCTTTTCACCAACCTTTCATGCAATGCGTGCTATAATTCAGAAAATTGCTTTTGTCGTTGTAGTCAATCATTCGTCTGCAGTGTTATTGGGATTGACTGCACCTCTTGCTTTGTTTCAAAGAGACGCCTTTCAGACTGAGAC
Source organism: Eptatretus burgeri (assembly GCF_056783735.1). Lineage (NCBI taxonomy): Eukaryota > Metazoa > Chordata > Myxini > Myxiniformes > Myxinidae > Eptatretus > Eptatretus burgeri. The sequence goes on along the minus strand of NC_140963.1, from coordinate 120,376,016 downwards.
CGACACGTGCCCACAGGGTTGATGGAGTATGTTGTTGATGCAGAAAGTGAGTGAATAATTTATATCAATAATGGAACACATTAACTTCATGCTTGATATGATGCACTGTCACTCATGAGATGTAAAAAAAAAATTTAAAAAAATCACACCTGCTTGGAACACGGTGTCTTCATTTTCGTGACTTGGCTCGTTTATGCGTCTTCTTCCCCCACTCCAAAAAATATTAATAATTGCAAACACTAATGGGTCTTCTTGCCAAGAAATTTCAAAGAAATGTATGCTGCAATGCTTTCTCAGTGGATTTTTTTTTATCCACAATAGGGTTGTGGAAGTCCATCAGAACGTTGCATGTGCTGTACGGCGGAGCAGGAAATAATTGGGTTATAATGAGCGAGAGATTAGTTTTGTGAAAGAACGAGAGAAACTTGGGTAAAGTCGCTGTCATTATTGTAAAGGAACCAGCCTTGGACCTGGAAGTTGAAAGGTACGGCAAAATTTGACGATCCAGGATAGTTTGTCCACCAGATGTGGTTACGAACCATCTGTGGGCCTGATGTGTTGATAGCATCGAATGCAGAAAGAAAAAAAAACTAGAAGGGCCCTCGGCAGAGCGCATACTTCCACCACACAATGCCTGATCTACAAGAACATATGGGGCCCAATAGATTTTTCAAATATCGTTTTTGGCCCTTTGTCTCAATGGTTAAGAATCACTTTTAAAATTAAATAATTCTCGTATCTGGATTCGGATCATTACTAAAATCGAATCAATTCGTCCTTGCCACATACCCAACGTGCCCACCAAGTTTTGTCCGAATTCGTCGACAACTTTTTGAGATATCGTGCTATATATCGGTTTGGCCCGATCTCTCAATGGTGAAGAATCTCTTTAAAAATCCAAGTAGTCGGATCCGGATCCGGATCTTCACCAAAATCTAATCAGTTCGTCCTTGTCAAACACCGAACCTGTCCACAAAATTTAATCCGGTTCCGTCAACAACTCTTTGAGATATCCTACACACAAACAGACAGACAAACAGACAAGCCGGTAGGCGACATGGGTGGTCGCTATATAATTGCATACTAGTCATACAGTTTTTGACGGATCGGGCTGAAATTTTTTGACAAAGAGGTTGATTATAGTGCGCATAAAAGCGCTGAAGCCGATTTTTGATTTTCGAAAAAAAAAAATATATATATATAAATATTTTTCGGATTTTTTTCAAAAATTTCAGTCCCGTTGCTAGGCAACGATGGCGTCCATAGCAACGGTGCTCAAAAGCATACAAATAGATCCTGGTATGAACCTACCAGTCAAGTTTCATCAAAATCGGTTGACTCCTCTGGCCTCCAGATCTGTCCATTACATACAAACAGACAGACGGAAAACCTGAGAATAACGGTAGTCTAGCGACCACCCAACAGATGGGTGAAAACACAACCTCCTTCACCTTCGGTGGCAGAGGGAAATGATCATTCTGGTAGAGTTGGCTCGACCTTGGAACGAAAAAAAAGAAAATTCATTACGACGGACCATGTAATGTGCAGAATGTCAACAGCAGGATCGGTCCGTCGAGCTTTTTGCAGCGGAAGCTCGCTGTAGGTGTTGATGTTTTGTTGCACACTCGATGGTTAGATTCCAGAAGGAGGTTGGGTTTTCTGGTATGGATTCCTAAAGGCTCGGGGAAGAGATTATCAGCCAGAGTGTCCTCTTGGACATGGACAAAGAGAGGATGCTTGATAATAGGCATCCTTTATTCCATCTCTTCGATCGGCCTATTTCAGTCTCATGCGGGACGAAGACCTCCCTCATATCAGTGCTTGGCATACTCGCCACGTTTGCCATGTTGGGGTTGGCAAGAGTGAGCAGCCATGGGAATCGAACTGACACCAGGCAGTAGAGAATGAACCAAATCTTTCATGCCATCGTTTTAATACTGATTCGCTTTATATTAATATTAATATTACTGGGGTTATCATTGCCGTTGTCGTATCTGAAATGAATTATTGTTTATTATTATTATTATTATTATTAATGTCATTCTTATTAATTTGGTCTTCTGACGTTTTGTTTCATTCACATATCCGGTATTCGGTGTTTTTTTTTTTAATAACATAATCTCCGTTGAGCCCTGTCGCGTGACTTCCAACTGTCACTCAAACTGCCACCTTAAGAAGAAGCTTAGCAGCTGGCAGCTCGGCTACCTGAGCTGCTTCTATGTTGATAACTGCCTGAACGTAGTGGCATGAGCTGCTGTGGACCCATCAAAAAGAAAATCCTGAGAGGTTCTAAGCTTATGGGTTGAAATCACGTTGCATACTCAGCTGATGATCCAGGCTCCAGTTAGCCATTGTGTGTTTGGGTGTGTATGTGTTGTAAACACACACACACACACACACACACACACACTCTCACACACACATACAGAGACCAAAACATGTTGCACAATGATGCCGCCGCACGATGCAGGGTTTTCATGTTCGCTGAGCTTCTTCCTGGGATTAAGAATCTTGTCCTCTCAAAGATTCAGGAAGTGCATCGTTGCTGGAAATGCTCATTATACTTTATGCTCCTCCACCAAATTATCCAGCCAGCTGTTGTGCGGTTGGATGGCGAGCGTTGCCGTGCTCTACATATCTATGCTTTCTCTCATAGGGCGCCTGAAACAACCCAAGGAGAACAAATCTGGGCCAAACAGACCCGGTATTGCTCGTGCCACAAATGCCAATCTGTTGGACATCGCAGATTGGGCACTTTGGTGCAACCGGCCGTCCGAAAGAAAAGCCAATGACATTGCCAATCATATTATCGTTTAGCATTTTCCATGCTCTGCTGAATTTTGATTAATCTCACCGTGCAGTGGAAAAACAATATCACATAATACTCATTCCTTCATGTTGGTAATTCTTGACTTCAATCATTTATTTTTTTTTTCATTTGTTTTGACTTTCCGATGACTCCTTATTTCCATAGATCTATTCGCAGGGTTTATGAGAGGCCTGCACATTCCTTTTTTCCAGCACAATCCTCAGTAAAACGATGTGTTTCATTCGCCCCGCATTGATGCCTATCCGCGCCCGTGACCCCAATGCGCCGGTGACTACACTTACTGCTCTGTTGACCTCCACACGACGTTATATTTGACCTCCATGACATCCAATAACTGTCGAAACATAGTCTTGATGAAAGATTGGTGTACACGACACTTTTTTTTTTTTTTTTTTTGCTATTCCATTGATGCCAACTCGATATACACGATCGATGAATATCACAAAGTTGTATCACAAAGACCTTTGGCTCGTTGAGCATGTCAAACAAAAGTGTTTTTTGTTTGGAAAAGTTGCGTCTGTTTATTATGCCATTGCTGAATGTTAACGCACCATCAGCAAGCTCTACTTATTCCCACAAGCCTGGCAAAGCCATGCAGTTCGAGCAGTTTTCTGCACTTTATGGGGAGAGTTCCACCGTAAAACAATGAGACGATGACTGGAGTGGCTCAGGGAGGATGCTTTCCCATTACACCTCTGCAATTGCTGCTGGATATAAGGCTCAAGTGGGCTGTTAGGACAGCTCATAGGTAATATAGTCACCTTTGAGCTGTCTAATATATGTTCGATTCCTCTTCCAACTACAGACTGTCATCCTGGTGTTGCGTTGCATTGCAATGAGTGTGCCATCCCCGTCGGAGGTACGTTAAGCGCCACCTATCCCGTCCGCCAGCCTTTCCTGGCGGAAGTTAAAGAAATCCCATGATACCTTTCACTAAGACTAGGCCGTTGTGCACTGATACCATGGCTGAATTCCAAATTCCTGCGCTGATTCTACTGCTGGAAGCAACGGCAATCTACCCAGTCTATTCTCTTCCTCGTGACCGCTTCAGCAGCTCAGACACCCTGGAAAGTGCACGACTGTGAATGGAATGGATTTAAAAGGTTAAAATACAACTTTGTTGTTATCCCCACGATTTTTGACACAAAACTGGGAGGGGGGGGGTATATTGTAATCGGCTCCATTCATCTGTCTGTCCATCTCGCTCTACGTCAAGCTATCTCCTAAATGGTCGGGCAGAAATTCGCCAAACTTGGTAATTGTGATCACCACATGGCAGGAAGGTGCAAGAGCAGTATGATGTTTGACCCCACCTCCTGGGCAGGGTCAAAAAGTCAAACACTGTCCCAAATAATGCAATTGGGGGCACATCTTAAAACATTTTTGTCATGAAACTTTGTATTTGCAATCAACATTGGGGTCGAGTGAAATATGTAACGATTTCTTTGCATTTGACCTCTGGTTCATGCCACAGGGGTGGGACTTAGGGTCACAGGGGTGAAAACGGTTTAAAAAAAACAATTTTAACACAAAATTTGACATTGGATAATTCCTAGTTAAACTTTTTTCCATCTTCCAACTTTGCTTTAGGTGGGAAGCACGCGGATTTGCGATGGCACGCCGTCGACTTCATTCTCGTTAAAGTATATGATTCAGTGGCATTTTATCTGATTGCTTGAAATGAAATGTATTCACATATTAATATAGCGACTATATACATACGGATCGTGTTTAAGCATATCCGAGAAACCTCTTTCAAAGCTGGACGAGTCTTGACATAAGGATAGAATTAATTATTGGGAAGGTCAGATAGCGGTTCATTGTATAATGACTGCAGAGCAATATGTCAGACATTGTGGGCTCAATGGCTCAGCACAGAGTACTATTCACAAGAGTGATTTGCCACTGCAGTCTATCCGATTTCTCTCCCTTGAGTCTCACAAGCAGAGAGCTAGGCTACTTAGTTTTAAAACCCAGATGAAAGCCTTCAAAAAGTTTCAGAACTTCCCATGCTGCACTGATTGAACAGTGATGAGTCATACTGCCCACAATTATTGGTAGTTCTCACACCTTGATGATGATGATGATGATGATAATGATGATTTCCATCATATCCTGTCTGAGACTGAGTGACTCTCACTATGTTCTGCCAGCACCTGCATTATTGAGCAGCATCGAGAAGGTTCAACAGATTAGTTCCACCCTGTTTCCAGATTTGATTACAACTGTCTGCCTCTGAGACGCCCCTTTCCTCTTCTTTTCTGTCGACTCTACCCAACACTCAAAAACGTTTTTACAAATTTTCACCATCTCTTCAGCAAATGTGCACAGTTTATGGCAACGAGCAGAGTTCCCACCCTCCTTGTGAACTTGTTCCAAGCATGAAACGTGTTCTTCTGATGCATACCTTTATATGGGTGGTGTATAAGCAACTGACAGCTCTGTGTCGGCAAAAAAAAACAAATAATCCAGGTTACATGCAAAAAGCAAAAACATACCTCCTGCTTGTAATTCAAAACACCTCATTGCGCTGGAAAATGTGGGGACAGGAATGCAATGCTGTAGATGAAGGAGACTTGTTATACCCACCACCACCTGGAGGGGGCACGACACGATACACATTTACTGTACATGGAGAATTTGCATCCCGCCCCCTCCCCAGACCACTGGCAAATATAAAATCATCCCTATACATTATTTGGGGTCATGTGTAGCAAGTCCAGAAGTAATCTGCCCAGAACTGTGGGAAGAGTAGCATAAGACACGCATGCACGCACGCACGCACATGCACACACACACACACTCCGTCCATCTGTCCATCTGTCCATCCATTTGGACCATACTTTGTGCAGAGCATTGGTGTTGCTAAAGCAGTCTCCTGGGCTATTGGGCACAATCCTAGACAGGTCATGACTCCGACACAGGATACTCAAATGGCTCAATCATCTCAGCAAGCTGGTACTCATTTTGTCAACCTCGGAAGGATGATAGGCAGTCAACCCCACCTGGTATTAATTCAACAGCCGCGTGAGATTTGATCTCAGGACCCAAGGATCCCAAGCACACCACCCTAACCATTAGGCCAACAACAGGCATCCACACAAACACCAGTCCATGAATTATAGTGAGGATGTTGGACATGCCTTTGGACATGACTAGTTAAATCAGTGTTATTTTCAGGCCAAGTTATTCTTTCACACTGTTGTCGCTTCTCTTCTCTGTTCACGACACCCTTATCACTCTACTCCACCACAAATTCTCAAACGCCTCCAGACGTTGCCTATCTCGTTTGGTCATATTCCAGCTTTCAGATGAATACGTTGCAATGGGACATACGACAGCCTTGACTCGGCAGACTCTAGTGTGTTTGCCGATGTCATGATTGGACCACATCTTGTTCAAGTCACTCATTACTGCTTTTCCCATTCCTCGATACCATCTAGTTTCCTTTTCACGATTTCTCCATCGTTCATGACCAAAGCTCCTAACAAGTTGAAGTTCTCCACTATTTCAAAAAAATTCCCTCCATATCTATAGTTTATTTTTTTTTTCATCTATTTTCATCTTATATATTATTTCCGAGTTTGTGGTTTCGTGTCGCGCTATCTTCGACTTTGTTCTGCGCTCGAGTAACGTGATATTCGGCTTACATTATCTCAAAGACGATATGAGGTGCATGGTACAAAAAAAAGTAAATAAAATGGTTCTGAAACAGTGAAATCGTATTCCACTTACTGCATTAAAGTAAAATCACTACTGATACTCTGCATCAGTTCCTTTCTCAAACACACCCACCCCAACATGTCGTGCAGAGCGCGGGTTATACTAGTCACTTTAGTCTTCCTGATATTGATTGTACAACCATCCTGTTTCACTTTCTTATTATTCCCATGCTTTTTGAAAAAATCAAATTAGGGGGGGGGGGTGGGGGGTGATATTGTAATCGGTCTCGTCCGTCCGTCATGCTATTTCCTCCTCAACAGTTTATTTTAAACATTTTAAAATCAAACTTTGCATACGCAATCAACATTGGGGATGTTTGAAATATGTCACGATTTTTTGGATTTGACCCCACGGTTCATGCCCCAGGGGATAGGGACTTCGGGTCACAGAGGTTAAAATGGATGAGTTCTTGACGTCTTATTGATCAAAATACACTTCACGGCCAAAAGTATGTGGCCACCCCTTCTAATTAGTGGATTCAGCTATTTCAGCCACACCCATTGCTGGCGTGTATAAAATCGAGCACACAGCCATGCAATCTCCATAGACAAACATTGGCAGTCGAATGGGCCGTACTGAAAAGCTCTGTGACTTTCAACGTGGCACCGTCATAGGATGCCACCTTTCTAACAAGTCAGTTCATCAAATTTCTGCCCTGCAAGAGCTGCCCTGGTCAACTGTACATAAGTGCTGTTATTGTGAAGTGGAAACGTCTTGGAGGAACAACAGCTCAGTCGTGAAGTGGTCGGCCACATGGTTCGGGCTAGACCCCTTAGTTCCAGTGAAGGGGAATCTTACCGCAACAGCATACAATGACATTCTAGATGATTCTGAGCTTCCAACTTTGTGGCAACAGTTTAGGGAAGGCCCATTCCTGTTTCAGCATGACAATGCCCCCACGCACAAAGCGAGATACATACAGAAATGATTTGTCGAGATCGGTGTGGAAGAACTTGACTGGCCTGCACAGAGCCGTGACCTCAACAACCCCATTGAACACCTTTGGGATGAATTGGAACGTCGACTGCGAGCCAGACCTAATCGCCCAACATCAGTGCCTGACCTCACTAATGCTCTTGTGGCTGAATGGAAGCAAATCCCCGCAGCAATGTTCCAACATCAAGTGGAAAGCCTTCCCAGAAGAGTGGAGACTGTTATAGCAGCAATGGGGGAACCAACTCCATATTAATGCCCATGATTTTGGAATGAGATGTTAGATGAGCAGGTGTCCACATACTTTTGGCCATGTAGAGTATGTCATATGCCATATCATCAGATAATGGAAGATGATTTGTAATAGTGGCTACCACCAAAGGTAGCACTATTTCTGCCACATGTCAATTTTGGAGTTTCGGTGACATCCACGTTTGCTCTATTATTTGAGAATTTTCTACAGATTTCAATAATGTGTCAGATTGCATGGTCTTCTGGTCGCGAGTGCCACATCCTCTTCTCAATCCAGCTTGTTCGACAGGAAAGTCCTCTTTCTGCATAAGATCTGAGCCATTCTTGAATAATTTTGAGAAGGATCTTCGAGCAATGTGAAATCGTTGTAAGGGTTCTATTGATGTCACATGCTCTGATGTAACTTCGTTTTTTTTTTGGCAACGGGACATTGATTGGTTGTTGCCATTCGGATAGGGCACTGTGCAGCTTCCTGAATAAATTCTCGATGTTATTGCAAAGTTTGTGCATTAGTAAGATGCTAGATTCTCCAGTGACATTGACATCACAGCATCCCACCATCAATTAATACGGTCCCGACCACAGGCCTCGTCTAACTAGCACCAGATGAGTAGTGGTTCGGGATGCCCAAGGATAATGTTGTCGCTAATCATGTCGATATCGCTAATGTCGATAATCGGGATAACACTCAGGTGATCAGTGTAGTTCATGACGCATTAACTAATGGAGGACTAACTTGACTTGATGGATGAGTTTACGATGGCCCAGCTTGCATAGACTTGACTGCCAGTTATAGATTCAAGTTTGACTTTTGAACTTCTAACCTCAAGTTCAGATTTATAAAGTGATGGAGTCGAGCAATTGTGTCATATGTTTACTTTGCTAATCGACAGTATGTTGATAATACAATCATTATTATGAAAAGTAAAATAATCTTTCATTTCATTGCTTTTGTCTTGCCTTTTACAATTAAAGGTTGACTATGCAAGTGTTGTTAGAGTAATAGTTATCCAAGCATCAGCGTGTCTCCCGTAATGTCGACAGTAACCATGGTAAATGGGATCCATATTAGGCCGCAGATTGTTTTTCAATTGTTTATTGTGTCAATGGCCGTAACCATGGCAACAGGAAAGCCCATGTAATGAAAATTCTGAAATAACATCTGCACGGCACGAGCTTGCAGCAGCCGGAAGTCGAATCAAGTGCCAATGCCATTATCAGGGTGATGGCTGCAGTTCGAGTCTGTGAGGGTGCTGTATTTATAGGTAATGAAATCGGATTTAAACGTCCATCCCGTGGTCAGCGAAGGATGTTAAATACACATCAAATGACAGCAGAATGAGAACATAACATGTCAAAACATGAAGGGAGTTTAAAAGTGATAAAACGAGGGAATGTAAATCAGGGATGATGACATGGCTTTTCTGTGTTGTGGTTGCTCTCGGTGGTTCATTGTTGGCATTTACTTGATTTGAGGTTTGCAGTGTTATGTACATTAGTTTTCGGTGTCGTGTTCTGCTGTGAAGTGGAGCAATGTGTTTGAAAAGTCAGATTCAAGTCTTCCTTGTGAGCACGATGGGTAGGACCTTGAACAGCGCTGCCATTTCCCCCGCATCGGTGATGTTTCTGGAGGATCTGCAGTTATGAGGAGTATTATGCGAGATCCCTGTACTCACCGATGCTGTTTTGTGTTGTCTTGTAATAAGGTAAGCAACGTATGCGCCACTCAGAGTGATTGAGCATACGTATCACACTCTAGTTGCACAATCCATCTTTCACGAAAGTGCTTCAATGTGCCACGCAAATAAAGTACGTGTCGTATGGAAAGTAAATATTTTGGGTCTGGGCGGTAAGATAGCTCAGATATAGTTTACTCAGCACGGAATTGCTTTATCCGGATATGATCCCAGAGGGCTGGCGTTCTAAACTCAAAACCGCTATCATGTTCAATTTCCCTTGCAAGGAACTTCAACGCTGGAGGCCATTAGTACCATCAAGCCTGTGCAATGGTTGCCAACATATAGTTGTTTGTCTGTGCTCTATCCTTTTTTTATTTTCTTTTTAAAAAAAAAATGTTGAGCATCAAGCAAGGAAACAGCAAATACCATTTTTGAAGTCTTGATATGACTCACCTGGGGTTGGGTTCAAACCCCCAACCTCCCAGATTCAGGAAGGATGCTCTAATGGCCATTACGCCACTGAGTCTGGTTAGGGTTAGGCTGAGGGTTAGCATATCTTTCTTGGAGCACAACATCTTTTGGATGGGCACTTAAATACAGTTGTCCTGTCTGAATTTAGGTTGTAGACTTTTTAAATATTGTGGTGTGTTGCTGACAGTCTATAGACTCCAGACCACTGTGTGTCAGTGCCCAGGCAAAATTGCCTGGCCTTGTGTTAACCACATAATTACTGCGATGTGGATATGGTTTTCCTCTGTATTGCAAAAGGTAAGGAAATGAATATAGTCAATACATTTGGATGCACAGTGTATGACTGAGGCGTAATTGAGTTATAATTCAGCCTGGGTATGTTTCTCTTCCTGTGCGTCTACCCTTTGCATCTTCATTGTGATGCCGCTTGAGCAACAATAAATTCCTCAGTAGAGCTGTTCGGATCAATGGCATCGGAGTGAGAGCAGAGTACCGAGGCTGGGAATGCCCTCGTGTTATCTGCTTTCAATCTCACTGAACACTCTCAGATCTAATCAAGCTTGCAACAAGCATCCGGCCTTGGAGGTTGGCTTCCACCCAACTTTCATCACTCATCTTCGAAGCAAGACCTCCCCTGCAGGGCCGCGATGTGACTAACAGCTGAACCTGTGGACCGTGAAACATCATAGGTTAACGGCCGTGCATTGCATCAATGGAGATGTTGCCTGCGATATGGTTTGCATTCCGAAATCTGGAATCCATTGCGAATACATCACCTTGGTGAAGTGGGTGTGCAGTGTGCACAAACAGAAAAAGCACTTTATTCGATATGATCGAAATATCTTTAGGTTGGTGAATATAATTATACAACTCCAATCGTATATTCACATGGGGCACTTCTCAACTAACTCATTAAGACCTTTCTTGAAGTTCTGCATACTAACACAGACAGTAAGACTTGTGCACAATACCACTATCCTGAAGCAAGCAGTTAAACATAGGAACATATACCTTCACTGACTCGATATATATATATATATATATATATATATATATATATATATATATATATATATATATATATATATATATATATATATATATATATATCTCCTCTTCAGAAAGTATCCACACCCCTCGACTTTTGTCACGTTTTGTTGTGTTACAGATTAAATGTTAAATGGATTAAATAAAACTAGCATCCATTGAAGACAAAGTCTTCGATATCCCACGCCATAGTAAATGAGGATTAACAAACTTATATTCCCTAAGCATATGCAATATGTATGTGAAGTTTCCCCTTGATCTGTCCAGCCATTCTGGAGAAGAAGATTTTTAAAATTTATTAATTTTCAATCCAAGATGGCTGATGAACCATGTGACCTATGACATCATAAATTTACATTCTGCCTCCAATCCTCCAGTGGAATACGTGTGTGAAGTTCCGTGTTAATCGGATGAGGTGTGTTTTTCTATCCAAGATGGCCACCAAACCATGTGACTTGTGACATCATAATTTTTGCTACGTATGCAGACATGATGGAAGATGACAGTTGCAAATTTTCGCTTTGTTAGGTTATGTGATTCCAGAGAAAACATTATTTAATATTGTTCTTGAATCCAACATGGCTGCCAAACCATGTGACCTATCAATTAGAAAATATCAAAAGGCACCAGTTCACCACTTGCTTGATATGTCTACCAAATTTCGTAAATATATCTTGAGGGGATTAGTAATTAAGCTCCGGAAACAAAATGTGACAGACGGACGGAACCCATTTCTATATCCCCCGCCAACTTCGTTGGTTGGCGGGGGATTAGAAAACAATTTCACCGATCTATGCAAAATACCCCACAATGACAAAGTGAAAACAAGACTAGAATTTTTAAAATTAATGAAGAACGAAAAGCTGAAATGTATTGGGGTAATGGGGGCGGGGGCTGGGGCAGGAAGGAGGGCAAAGTACAAAACTGTCTTGGGAGAGAGGCCACCCTTAATGGCAAATGTGAGTGAGCCCCATTGGTTAAAGAGTGTACCCAATAGATGGAAGCAAACAAATGTTGGTGGGTGGGGGAGGGGAGAGGGTTATAGTGAAAAACCACCCTGGTGGAGTGAGGTGTTTTCATGGCAGGTTTGAGCTCCATGGGTCAAAAGGTGTGGCCAGCAAATCAGAACACACACACACACACACACACACACACGCACGCGCGCGCAAACACACACACACACACACACACACACACACACACACACACACACACACACACACACACACACACAATGAATGATGGCTTACTTAAGCTTGTCATTTTTTTTCGAGTTCAGATTCAAGATGACCGACTGACGGCCATTTTAGTTGTAAAAAAAATCTGATGTTGAACACATCCTTAAGCATTTCTCAGACAAGCATTTACCAATGTTGTTCTAACTTGGCACCCAGATAACGAATGAGGGCTTATATACACATGTCATTTTATTTCGAGATCATATCCAACATGGTCGACTGTTGTCCATTTTGTTACTTAAATGTTCCTCCAACCATTTCCAGACATGCATGGTCTGATTTTGTTCAAACTTGGCACGAGCATGGTAAATGGAGGCTGGGGAGAGGGGAGGGGGGTTGGGAAGAGATAAGCATGATGTGAGAGGTTCTCAACTTGCTTTTGGTAGTGGGACTTGTGGAGAAGTGGGGAGGGGGAGTAGTACAGGACTGAACGAAATGGGGTATGTCAAAACAACATGGGGTATGTCAAAACAACAAAACAACAAACAACAGCATGCAGAGACCACCGGGAGATGTCCATTGGAGGTAGAGAGGAGAGAGGATTTGGGAAGAGGCAAGCATGAGTGGAGGTGAAGAGAATGTGGTGTGAGGGGAAGGGAAGGCAGCATGGGGGAAGGGGAAGGGAAGGTAGCATGTGGGGAGGGGAAGGGCGAAAAATTGTGGCCAAACAGCAACATTTTCTTTTTAACTGCCGGGTTCTATATAAAAGCAGGCAGGAGAATTCAAACCCTTGCTGTCTACCTGGCAAAGGCCTGCGCCGGGTCCATCAGTCAGTCCATCAGACGGAATGATGGACTAACTGACTGACTGATGGACTGACTGATACACACTGACATTTATAAGTATTGATATATGTATTTCTCTCAATTTGTATCTATTTATCTCCATCTCTATCTCTATTTGTCTTTATCTCGACCTCTCTGCCTGATTGGTTGACTTCCAAACACAACTAAGGTTGTGAATTGCCATTTGAAGAGATGCCTGGTGTTAGCTTTATGGTTAGGGTGGTGGGCTTAGGATTCGAGGATCCTGAGTTCAAATCCCACTCGGCTGTTGAATTAATACCAGGTGGGGTTGACTCTGCCTGTCATCCTTCCGAGGTCGGCAAAATGAGTGCCAGCTTGCTGGTATCCTGTGTCGGAGTGGCGACCCGTCCAGAATTGTACCCAATAGCCAAGGAGACTGCTTAGGCAGCACCAATGCTCTGCACAGAGTATGGTCCCAGTGGATGGATGGATGGTGGGCTTTGGATCCTCAGGTCCTGAGTTCAAATCCTGCTCAGCTGTTGTATTAATACCAGTTGGGGTTAACTTGACCTGTCATCCTTCTGAGGTTGGCAAAATGAGTGCCAGCATGCTGGTATCCTGTGTCGGAGTGGCGACCCATCCAGGATTGTGCCCAATAGCCAAGGAGACTGCTTAAGTGGCACCAACACTCTGCACTGAGTATGGTCCCAATGGATGGATGGATGGATGGATTTGAAGAGGAGCTTGGATTGAAGCATTGTAACCCAGATGATGGACGGTACTCAGTTGATGATCCAGATGGTGATTTAACCGGTCATTTAATAAGCTGAAGGCATTCTTTTTATCTCTCTCGAATCAATGTTTTTGTTTTTTCTTTTTTGTGGGGCATCTCCTGTTAAGCTGTCATTTATATTGGTGGTCAATCCACTACATTATTTTCCTCTTCTCCCTCTCTCTCTCTCCCTCTTTTGCTCTTCAAAATGATCAGGGCCACTAAAACACCTTGACAAATTCACAACCTATGTTCTGATGGTCCTCTTTTTACTCACCAAAGTGATATTAAACAATTATTGCCATGTTGTTTTTTTTTTCTCAAAACTGTGGATAAGGTTATTGAAAATTGGGTGATTGAACTTGGCCCATCCCTTTCTGAAGATCAGCTTTATCTACAGTGGTGAGAAAAAAATTGTGAACCCTTTAGAATATTATGTATTTCTGCATAAATTTGACCTACAATGTGATCAGATCTTCATCTCAGTCCTAATAATAGATAAAGACGCCCTGATTAAACAGATAGCACCAAAAAAATCCACTTTTTCATTTATTTGTTGAGCAAAATGATCCAACATTCAATTTCTTTGTCAGAAAAAGTATGTGAACCTTTACATTCAGTAACAGGTGACTCCCCCTTGAACAATTTCAACCAAACGTTTCCTGTAACTCTTAATCAGTCCTGCACATTGGCTTGGATGAATTTTGGCCCATTCCTCCTTCCAGAACTGCTTCAACTCAGAGATATTTGTGGGTTTTCTTGCATGAACTGTACGCTTCAGGTTATGCAAAAATATTTCAATTGAATTAGGGTCTGGACTTTGAGTTGGCCATTCCAAAACGCAAAATTTCTTCTGCTCCAGCCATTCTGTTACACATTAACTTGTGTGTTTAGGATCGTTGGCTTGCTGTAGGACCCACTTTATGTTAAGCTTCAGCTCATGGACAGATGCCTTGACATTCTCTTGTGGAATTTTCTGGTACATTCCAGAATTAATGGTTCCGTCAATGATGGCAAGTCTTCTGAGTCCTGAGGCAGCAAAGCAGCCCCAAATGATGATACTCCCATGACTATGCTTCATGGTTGGGATGAGATTCTTATGTTTGAATGCAGTGTTTCTGGTTTTTCCCAAGCAAAACATTTCTCATTTAAACCAAAAAGTTCCACTTTTGACTCAACTGTCCACAGAACATTCTTCCAATAGCCTTCTGAATCATCCATGTGGTCTTCAGCAAACTTGAGATGGGCAGCAATGTTCTTCTTGGAGAGCAGTAGTTTCCTCCTTGCTACCCTCCCATGCACACCATTCTTGTTCAGTGTTTTCCTGGTGGTGGACTCATGAACACTGACAGCCATTGCACGAAAGGCCAACAGATCCTGAAACATTATGCTGAGGTTCTTGCTGACCTCCTGGATTATTATACACCTTGCTCTTGGAGTGATTTTCATTGGACAAGTGCTCCTGGAAAGAGTAACAAGGTGTTGAATTCTCTCCATTTGTGCACTATCTGCCTGAAAGTGGATTGGTAGAGCCCAACATCTTTAGAAATGGTTTTGTAACCCTTTCCTGACAGATGAACATCAACAACTCTCTTTCTGAGGTCCTCAAAAATCTCTTTTGATCGGGACATAACACACTACCACAAACCTGTGTGGTGAAGACCAGACTCTGATGGTGATGAACAAAATTTATGTTTTTCATAGAGAGCAGGGCCATCCAACTCATTCCTGCCTGTCATCCCATTGATTGAAACACCTGACTGTAATTACATCTTTAATTGAGTTGATTAATCAAGAGGTTCACTTTTTTTCCCAACAAAGTGATTGAATGTTGGATCATTTTGCTCAATAAATAAATGAAAAAGTAATTTTTGTGTGCTTTTGGTTTAATCAGGTTCTCTTTATCTATTATTAGGATTTACATGAAGATCTCATCACATTTTCGGTCAAATTTATGCAGAAATACAGAAAATTCCAAAGGGTTCACCAACTTTTTCTCACCACTGTACTTGACTCCTGCATTTGTCTTGAGGAGCTAACTGCAGCATTAATAGAACTTGAAGATTAGGGGAAAGCTCATGGATGGACTCACTGCTGAGTTTTATAAAATATTTTGGGATGTTCTCGGTCCTGCTCTTTTCGAGTGTTTTATGAGTGTTTAGATCAGGGTGAATTGCCCCTGAGCTACAGGAGAGCCATCTTATGCCTCCTCCCCCCCCCCCCCCAAAAGTGGATATGAAGCAGACTACAAATCGGCGGCCTGTGTCATTGCTTAGCACTGGCTATATGATTATATCAAACGTGCTTACAATCTATTTTCAAAAAAGTAATTTCTTTCTGATTGGTAATGACCAAACTTATTGTATCTCCAAGCGATACATTTACACATTTTTTTTTTGGTGAGAGATTTAATTAATGTTGGTCAAATTGCATCTAACGGCTTTGGGACTTGGGCTACTATTCCTTGATAAAGAAAAGGCTTTTGACAGTGTAGATCATTCTTTAAAAAAAAAAAAATTGTTCACAGTTCTTCTTAAGGCAGGGTTTGAGGAAGATAATTGATCTCTTTTATATAGCTGTATATGATAATGCATAATGTCTGTTAGAAGTTAATAACAGTCTGTGTCATCCTTTCCCCCACAGCGGGGTATCCAAGGTTGTCTGTCCACAGTCCGGCTTGTTGCACACTCTTTCTGTCACCTCCTTCAAGGCTCTTTTTCGTTCTTCTTTTTCAGGGTTATCTGTAACACGAAGCAATTCAAAATTTGTTATTTACTTTTGCTGGAAGAGAGTATTTTGCATTTGGGTCTGTTTGTTTGTTTGTTTGTTTGTTTGTCTGTCTGTTTGTCCACACAGAACTTTAGTGTTTTTCTCCACAACTGCTTGCCAGATTGAGATGAAATTTTCACTATTGGAGTGACTACTCATGTAGAATGTTTTATTGATAATTATGACATCATAGGTCATGTGGTCTGGCAGCCATGTTGGAAAACCAGGAAAACTTTGGACCTCTGTGTCTCTCAAACTGCACCAACTAAAAAACTGAAACTTGGCACATAGCAAGTACTCCTCATGGGGAATGTGTGATTTTTATGACATCATAGGTGTCTTTGTTATGATGTCATAATTGCATATGTAGAATGCTACATCTGATCAGTATAAAAATTTTTGAGGGTCATCTAGAGCTACATTCGGCAGCCATATTCATTTTTATATAAAGACCTTCAAAAGTCTTCTTCTCTGAAATGGCTGAACAGATTGAGGCGAAATTTTACAGGTATGACCGCCTATCTATGAGGAACAAAAGGTTCATTCATATGACATCATAGGTCACATGTTTTGGCAGCCATATAGGATTTACCCTAAACCTATAAAAAAATCTTCTTCTTCAGAACGGCTGGACAGATCGAGGGGAAACTTTACGCAAATGTTCCCCAAGCCTTAGGGATACCTGGCTATTCACAAATAATTGATCAGTCACATGGTCTGGCAGCCATATTTGATTGAGCGAAAACCTTTCAAAAAAGCATTCCTCTTGAACTGTTTCATCAACTGTCATGACACTTCACAATTATGATCGAGTCGTGATGGGGAATATATGTTTTAAATTTCAACGTGATCATCCACATGGTCTGGCAGACAGAATAATTAAATTTTTTGAATCTGGGTTCTTTTTGATTTTTTTTTTTTGTTTTGAATAAGGCTCACTTGGCTGTGCCTGGATGGGTTTGAGAGTAAAGGAGCAGCAGCTGAAATGTGAATCCTATCCTGGTTCCTCCTGATGACTTCATCTTTGCTTTTTGCTTCTTTAGGTTCCTTCTGATTACTCCAATGCAGGACTGTACCCATTTGGTCTTACATTGATTTGAATTGGATTTATTTTAATCCCATTCTAAATTCAATTGCATAATAATAAACATCATGAGTTAGGGTCAGGAGTCCAATCAAAGCGGGGTTGCATCAAATAGGGATGTCTTCGTACCCGGTCATCACTGCCAGCAGTGAGAAAGTGGCAGTTCTAGTTATGTCTGATTAATTACATAACACACCAGTACACAAACACCACACAAAATACATCACACAAAACAAGTCCTAGTGAGGGACTGCATTCTCTGACTGCTCTTTTTCTTGTTTTAGCTTATGCTGATGTCATTTGTGATGTTATTCAGATCCAGAAAGATATTCTCGAGGTATCCCACTGTCTTGCCAATTTTGAACTTGCCTCGCCTGCAATAGTTTACTGGAACAAAAGTGTGGACCTTTGGGTGCACCTGAACTACCTTGCTTTTCATCATTTTTGCCACATCCTCTACCAACTCTCCAGGAGGAATACAAGGGAAAATAGATGGAATCGAGTACCTAAATAACTAAATGGGTACTTGAAATTACATCCATAAAAACTCAGACTGGTTTCAAGATCATATTAAACAGAAATTGGCAAGGTGGAAAGGAATGCTCCAATATTTGTCTCAAAGTACCTGTAACAATAATCAACAATGTGGTGGTTCCAACGTTGTGGCATAAAGTCATTACACTCCAGCATCCTAGAACTTTGGTCACAAGCATTTGGAGGGTCATTCTTATTAATTATTTCTGGAGAGGTCATCATTAATTAGCTGAAGCCAGGTATGTTATGCAGGTCCCAGCGCGCAGGTGGTCAAAGCTTAGTGCACATCCCAAACCGAATAATGCATTTTCAACTTGTCACAATAAAACATCTATTATACAGTGAAGTACTATACTCTGGTGTACACTCACTAATGCCTTGTTTAGTCAAGCAGTTGAAATCGGCTTTCAATGGGAGTTCTTTCTTACGGACTAGAAACAGGTCAATAAAGCTCTGCTCCCTGAGTTTCATCAAAGTCTTCTGATTGTTCGGCTCGGTGTATATCATTAAGAGGATTGTTATGATGCTAAGACATTGGCGAATGAAGTTCTCTTTCAAAACCTTCTTTTATCTGGAATCTCCACCAGCAAGTCATTTATGAAAAACCTTACAAAGTTTGAAGTAAACAGAGTGCCTTCCCTGTGAGGCAAAGGTTACCTGCCAGCTCTATTGCTTTCAATAATGGGGTTTCCTTCAATTAGAACAGTTAGGAGTGTCAGAATAGTAATTTGCACCTTTTAACATCTAAATGTTGGGTGGAATGCGATGGATGAAGAGGAAGATTTTCTTCTCTTTTCCTGAGCTTTAAACTACTCCTCAAAAACAACACGGTGTGTTCTTCACAGACCGTGATAGGTCCTGTGTGTTTCCCCCTAATAAGGAAAAGGACGATTTACAATATTTGCTGAGAAGTGCGTCCATCCGGTTACATGAAACCCCATAAGGAGTCGATAGAGAGAGTCATTACCTGCGGGAGTTTTTCCTCATCCAGTTTGGAACGTAATGTGTAAGTATCCGAATGTTGGTCGGAAAGGAGATCTCCAATTGAGACAAGCCAATTGGGTCCTGGCCACACAGATTTAACTCTTCCTTACCTTTAGTGTCTTTTATGTATCAAAATTGAAGACCTGTATCATGCTTATAATGGCTCTTTTTCTCTTGCTTCGTTTTATTTTTATTGAAAATAAAATGTTTTTAATCTTCTTTTGGTTTTCATTTATGGGTTTGCATGCTCCATTGATTTAAAAACTAGAGAGTTCATAAGACACTTTCCTCTACCCAGTCTTGAGAAACAAGGACATGGGTTGGGTCTGCAAGTTGATTGCTCAATGTGATGTAAAAATAGCATAATATTTTGTTCAAGTAATGCCAAACGGAAGGGTTTTTTAAAATGCCAAAAATGCGATTTGTATTCAACAGTGTTCAAGTACATCATCAAATTGAAAGAAAATATGGATTTTAAAGGTTGTAGATAATCTTATTTCGAAAGTTTACCACCATTGATGTAGTTAATCTTTTACACCATCGTATTTAACACCTTACATTAGCTCATCGTGCCTGGTGTTTGTGTCCTTTATGATGTTCTTAAAAACAGTAAGTTTCTTGTTTGGAATGATTTTCAATTTTATTTGACTGCCAGACAGTCAGACAAAGTAAAACAGCAAGAGCTCACCCTTATGTAAATTCAGCATCTGCACCGCTTAAAATTTTTTTTGATGGATGAAAAGAAGGACATACCAAATATTGAAGTGGCTACACCACTTTAAAATGTAAATGATGTCACACCTCTCTGCTCATGTGTGATCAGGACAAATTCAGAATCAAATTATTGCTATATTACAGGGTCATTTTCCTGATTCATGTTCAAAATGTAACATTCAATTTAAACAAGTTGTTCCTCAATCATTTAAAGTTTAAATCGACGTTTGTAGACAAACAAAGTGAACCAAATGCTTAACCCTGCTTTTTGCTTTGCATGTGTGGAGTAAAAATAAAGAAAATATCATGATATCTGCTTTTGAATTCTTTACTTGGCATGTCCAAGCTTGCAATCCATAAAACCAGGAAAGCTAGATTGGTGAGTTGTGGAAATGGTGGCGTGCTTT
>NC_140963.1:120340833-120350833 GCF_056783735.1 Eptatretus burgeri | reverse complement strand
CTTGTTTTCCCATTGGACCGCCGTATCTTCCGGCAACGCCCATTGGCTGTATGAAGCCTGGCAGCAGGGCAAGACGTGGCCTCGTGCTGGCCTATGAGTGGTTCACTCAGTCCTTCCGCTTTGTCGTACCGGCTCAGGCTTTGACGTGGTTTTTCCTGTGCTGTCCCATGGGGCGTCCACTCAGTCCTCCCACTCGGTTGTGCCTGCTCAGTCTTTGATGTGGTTTTTCCCATGTAGAGTGGTTTGATTTGTGGGGTTGTGTGGTGCAAAGCATGTTGTAAAGTGTGTTTTGATGTGCTATCGAGATGTGGAGAGGGATTGAAAGAGACAGGGAGGGAGATATAGAGGGAGAGAGATAGATACAGAAGAAAGTAATCACAATAGGATTTAAATCTACAACAACCACAAATACACAATGCATATTCCCTTCCCATTGACACGGGGGAGGGGGGGGGGCAATTTAGCTCCACAATATACTGTGGAAATAACTACACTCAGGTTTCTTAATACATCTTGATGTTTACTTCCCCAGGGTCTCCAAAAACCATCACAATATTTTATGTGTGTACTTTGTTTTGTTTTTTTTGTTGCTTATCATGAAAAAAGTTTTGCAAAAGTCAGTCTATCTATCTCTCTATCTCTCTATGTATATCACAGAAAGGCCCATGTGATGAGCAGGTGGTCAAAGCGGTTTGTGGAAGTAACGCCAGAAACCACCAGCGCAAGTACGTTTCACTGAGGGTTCTTCACCAGGAAGAAACTGTGATGATACAGATGATGTGAAGGTGACCGCTCCCACATGACACACATTTCCTACCTTTCGCCTGGTGGATGCGACATATCTCTGGTGCCGCGAAAATCCCACAAATCACTCGATTTTGAAGCGTCGGGTTTTTTTTCAGTCATTTATTTATTAATTGTGAAATTTGTCGAAATTCCAGAAAGAAAGGGGATTGTTCCAAGGTTGCAGCTGTTTTTGTTCCTCAGCAAATTAAAATGCCCAGAAGTGACCTGAAAAACTGCAGGCCATGACAAGCTACTGATTGTTTCATGGTCCATTAGCAAAAATACAATCAAGATTAATTGCCAGCAGTTGCTTCGCTCAATGGAATAAGGAACCGAAGCTCCGTGGTGGTGCTGACCCTTCCAGAGGTTTCAAGGGGTGAGATGCTTTATGACGTAGTACCGTGACCTTTCCTCTGGTAGTCCATTACCTCTGGCCATTTCCTGTCATGCTTTAAGTTCCATTGGGTGATGTTAAATGCGGCCTAGCTCTTTAGTCTTGGGAAATGTAATGGTTCTGTGACATTGTTCACGCAACCTGGGCCTAATTGTCCATGTATAACTCTCGGGATGGTCATTTGCAGACCCCTGCATTAAAGCTCATAGCATGTGAACTCGTACCCAAACTTTAATCGCGAGCATAATGACTGGAATATGAGTGGTGGCCCACTAGATCACAACACACCATGAACACCGATTGGTCGTGTTTTGATCTCGTATAATAATAGCCATCCCATCAATTTATTGATGCCTGACATCAAAGCAGCTCTAATCTGCAAATTGGCTGCCACAGCCTGGACTGGGTCCACTTTCATTACCTTCGTTCTCCCTCCCCCACTCCTCCATTCGCTCCTCTCTCTCCTCCCTCTCTCTCTGGCTCTCAAACATCACAGTTTCCGCTTTCGAATCTTGAAATTTGAGGCACACGGAGTTGCTATCAGGATTTGTGCTTTGCGACCTTGACCGGGCCATGATTCTCCATGACGTCTCTTTCAAATCTCTGCTTTTTCGTCAAGTACACAGTTCACACTGAGCTTCGACTGCATTGGCCATCCCAGAGCTACGTCTGGCGAAGTGCCTTGCACTGTGTATTTAACAATATCCCATTTGTCGGCTCGGTCAGATGCAAGGTCCCACTTTCGGTTTGCTCAAGGTTACAAGCTGCAGAGCCCATATTGCAAAACATGCGAGTATAAATATAGAAAACGTCATTTGAATGGATTGGGAGAAGAAAAACGCAAGCCATTTACACGTGAACTTGGAGCCTTTGTCAGTTTAACTAATTTTCACAAGTGTGTAGTCGTGGAGATTTTTCCCTGGGAGTAACGTTTAAACACTGAAGGCAATTCATCAGATTGATTCACAATGTGCCATTTTTTTTCCAAATGGATCTGGTGAAACGGTTGGATTATCATCTGACGCTCCATCCAAACAAATAAATAACTATTTTAACAGTATAATGTAAGAGGCAGTCTACATATTACATGTGATTCAGAATTGGGTTAACCCGACAGTACCGTATTGCCTTCTGAACCAATGATTCATCACGTGATGCAAAGAACTCAGGTTGAAATCCCACATACCATCCATGTTTGTCCACATTCGTATACAATTGTCAATATACTGTAGTTCATGTCAGCGTACACTGATTTATGCCTGGTGTTGGCTCACTGGTGAGGGTGGTGGGCTTGGGATCCAATGATCCTGAGTTTAAACCCCACTCGGCTGTTGAATTAATACCAGGTGGGGTTGACTCTGCCTGTCATTCTTCCGTGGTTGGCAAAATGAGTGACAGCACGCTGGTATCCTGTGTCGGAGTGGCGACCTGTCCAGGATTGTGCCCAATAGCCAAGGAGTCTGCTTGGGCAGCAGCAACGCTCTGCACAGAGTATGGTCCCAATTGATGGATGGATGGATGGATGGACGGACACTGATGTCGACTAATGCCTTTGTCATGTGTGTGATTTCTGCACAAGCTCCTCCATGAGCTTTTTGTCAGTGTAAAAATAAATAAATAGAAATACAGAAAACGAATGGTTCCAATTTTATTGATGAATGTGCACTTATTTAATTTCATACCCAGTTACATCTAACAGCTCGTCTCAAAAACAGCTGAGCGTGGACCACTTGTCCCATGTCCTGGTCAGAGTAAAACATAAGCAGGACTGGGCTGGTTCAGAAAGGGAATAGAGAATGACAGGAGATTAAAAGGAAGGGTATGAGTGGGGGTGGGGGAGAGGAATTCAGAGAAAATAGGAGGTCGAGCCATATTGTTGTACATAATGCAGAGATGACCCAGGATTTCACCTGTTGGCTATTCACATCAGATTCATGCCCGTTATCTTATTTCACTCACGAGCTTGTCTAAATCTATGTGTGTTTGTGAATGCCCTCAGTTGCACCTTGGTACCGGGTTCCTACTTCAACTGGATTTGAACAACCTTTTGTAACTGAACCAGCTGAGCCATGCTTATGTTTTACACTCCACAGGAGATGGTGCAAGCTGCCAGGCTGAACCGTATTTGAGACGAGCTGTTAGTAGTAACTGGATGTGAAGTAAAACAAGTATACGCTCATTAATAAAATTGGAACCGTAACATTCATGATTGTGTTTTTGAGCTGGTAATACACACAATCAATTTTCATGATGTAAAACATTGATCTTCAATTTCAGATAGATTTCGGTGTGGCTTCCTGCAGATGCTTCGGCAGAGGATTAAAAAAAAACAACTCGCTTTCCATCTTCTAAATTCTTCCATCAACAACAAGTGCAGTCAATCAGCCAGTTGGAGGCACCGGCAGGCCTGCCATACCTCGAAGGAATGAACAACGTCCTAACTGTTCAGTAATTTAATTTCCAAAATAAAATCTGTGATTGAGGGAGAAAGAGATTCGAGTGCCGTGTTTTTTTTTTGGCCTCCGGAAGGTAAAGCAAAATGCTTCGCACAGGCAGGTTGTTCCATTATTCATTGCAATTGTCGAATCAGCATGGCCACTTGGATGCAACGGAATAATTTTTCCGGTGATCTGTCTTTTTCGTTTCCCCTTTAAACTATGAGTGAGGATCCTCGGAGAGCGACCATTGTGCGTAAATGAATTGCACTGTGTACAGGACAAAGGCTGTGTCAGTATTGCTCAATGAATAATGAACCTGACAATTATTTTTGACATTGATGTCAGGTCATAATGACATTGACCCAAGGTCATAATGACGTTGATTTAAGGCTCATAGTGGAGTTTGTACATACAGGATATTGCATGTGGGACAAAAGACGTGAGTATACATTAGTGTACTTTAATGTTACTTACAAGAACATCCTTTTGACAATGGACGAATACTTGGTGAATGTGGGTTGAACACACGTTCTCTCCATCATGTGAGCTTCTGGTTTAGATGCATGGGAACACATAACTGGGCAAATAGTGGACTGCGAAGCACAATTATGACGTGAGGTATTGAATCGTTGCAGGAAGGAGTGACACTCCTTTAAAGCAGCACCTTAGATCGGTGAAGAGAATGAGACTAGTGCAGGCATGCAATACGCCAAGTGGTGAATAATTCCAAGGGAATATGTGTGACCTTAAGGAGTTGGGAGTCGATGGAGCAAGGAAAGAGCATGTGTTGTGATCCCAGACAAGAGGCTCGAAGATAGTGGCAGGTAACTTGTGGCCTGTAGCAATGCATTACTTGAGGCCCACCTGGTTTTATACCTTACAAAGTGTATGGTCACTTCAAATCCTTCATTCAAATATAGTCACCCAGAAATCATTGATGTTTATGTTATGTAATATATAGGTCTTTTTAAATTAAAATGCATCATTTTGCCTTGTAATTGTAGTAAAAGGGGGTCTTGCAGCCCTCGGAGGTGTTTGAGGGATGGACCTGTGGCCCTCTGATTAACTGAGGTTGTCCACCACTACTCTGAGAGATATGTGTACACCACTTGTCTTCAGTTGTTTGCCTGTACATCATGAGGCATAACTTCCTGATGCAAAGCTTTGAAAGCCTTCAATACATTCTCAAGGACAGTCAGGTACATTGACGAGGCATATTTGAGATGCGTAATCCATGGTGTGCTTAACCCCAGTAATTGTCACCCAGCGAAGATTAACCTTCTCAGCAATTAAGAGAAATCATCCAGTGATTTTGTGTCCTGAACATGACTGTGCATATGTTTTTACGCTTAAATTGGCCAAAGTTGAAATGGCACATTTCCAAGTTAAGTAGTTCAACAATATGTGACTAACGAGCTGTAAGGATTTTAACTCAGGCTGCAAAGCAAGGTTGATGTAGTGCAGGCAGGATGGGCCATATGGCCTTCTCAGATGTTGAAGTTCCTTGTATTTACCTGTGACAACCAGAATATAGAGGTAGAGGTTTTTAAAAATATATCTATTTTTAAATATATGTGCTCTAGGCTTATGGCAGAACTCTGGCATAGAATAAAATCAGAACACAACACAACAAAGGGAAGAGCAGGAGAAAGGGGAAAACACCAACAGCAGGGTGAAAGGAGGTTATGGAAATATTTAAAGTTTGATTTATTTTGGTTTAAGTTAAGGATGTGTCACTCCAATTTTAAACTTGTTGCTAAGGCAGCTTCAAAAGGAGGTGTATTCAAATTTTTTTTACAAACAAAATGCTCCCAATATTCCAAGAAATGTGAACGTTTGCGATTTTTCAAAATCTAAGTACATCATGTACTGCATACATTTTGGCAGATAGGGTGTGGTATGCCTAGTGTTGGCTGAATGGTTAGGGTGGTGGGCTTGGGATCCAAGGATCCTGAGTTCAAATCCCACTCACCTGTTGAATTAATACCAGGTGGGGTTGACTCAGCCTGTCATCCTTCTGAGGTTGGCAAAATGAGTGCCAGCATGCTGTAATACTGTGTCGGAGTGGCAACCCATCCAGGATTGTGCCCAATAGCCAAGGAGACTGCTTAAGCAGCACCAACGCTCTGCACAGAGTACGGTCCCAATGGATGGATCGGTGTGGATATGACTCCCAGGTTACAATGGTTGCCTGCAGCTCCCCAAATTTGGGGAGCTGCAGACAACCATATACAGGAAGGCAATGAATACCAGCCCAGATTCTGCATTATGGTAGGAACCATCCTATGGTTCATAAACTAAGTTTTTGCATCTTTGACCAAATTTTGTTTTTAAATCCCAATTTGCAATGCATGTTCATGTTCCATCAATCTTCCTTTTTTTCCAACTTCAGGGCCAATTCACCCTACCTCCTTATATCTACCTCCTCCTAACTCCTCACCTGTTATACCCTCTCCTTACCCCTCCCATCTTGCACTCATCCTACCTTTGCTCTTGGCACCTCTTCAGTGTCTTCTGCTTCAGTATCAGGTCCTCCTCTGTTGTCCCAAAGTGTGTGGTGTTCTCACATCTGTGAGCTCCATTCTAACTGAACAGATATCTCACTCTCTCAATTAGTACACTCCTCAACACCACGAACATGCTCCTTCCTTCCTCTCAGTACACCTCCCCCTCTTCCCAACCACTCAAATCTTGTATCTCCCCCTGCCCACTCCCTTCTTCACCATACCACTACCAAGTCTCATCCGTCACCTCTCCCATCGCCCTCTTGCCCCTTGGCCGTGCCTGCTCTCTCCCTCCCTCTCAAAGCTTTGCTCTCACCCCTCCGTCTCAAAGCAACCTTCACACTCTTCCCCCTCCAAACCTCCCTCTCACCTTCTCAAAAAGTCCCCCCTCACCATTCTCCCCTATCACCCTTCTCACTCCAATCTCTCCATCACTTCCCCTTCTCAAAGATGCCCCCTTTCACATCCACAAAGCTGCCTCCTTCCTCCACCCTCTCTCTTCCACATCATCACTCCTCCTCCTCCAATCTTCAACTGCCCTCTGCCCCGTCTCTCATTACTCCCCACTGCACCTCAACCCATCACCACCGAGTCTTTTCTCCTTCTCATCCGGCCCTCTCCCCTAGCTCTTCTGCAATCCCCCACACTCTTTCAACAACTCTCCTTACCTTTCCCTCCTCCCTCATCCTCCCCAACCCCTCCCTCCCCTGCACCCAAAGCATCTTCCCCTCCCTCTTCCTTAACAGCATGGACCGAAAACATCCGGGGCCTTTGCTCAAACCTGACAGATCTTTCCATACAGGTTGCCACTGACAAACCAGACATAATCTGCTTAACAGAAACTTTCCTCCATCAAGATGTCTCTGACTCCCTAGTATCTCTCCCTGGTTACTCCCTCCTCCGGTATGATAGACCTCCGGTATGTATCCTCCTGGTGGAGGAGTTGCTCTCTTCATCAAAGACACTATTCCTCACTCTCCATGCACTGCGCTCACTCCCCCACACCCCCAGGAATACCTCTGGCAATAGCTTTTCCTCCACTCCCACCTCATGTTTATATATGTGTTGAACCATCCACCAAACAGTGATGACTCCATTTACATCTCGCTCTCCAAAACATGGACCAGCTTCTGTCCTCTCATGTCAACTTTCTCTTCCTCATATGTGGTGATTTCAATTGTCATCATGCCAGTTGGCTAGGTGTGGGTACCTCTCTCACCTGTCATGACACTTCACCAAAGACTTCTGTGATTCATTGGGACTGATACAATATATCATCAACTTCCTGAGCTGGATCTGAGCCAATGGTACTTCATCTCTTCTGGATCTGATTTTGACCAATTTCTCTGAAAATATCTGCTGTTCTTCCTCCGCTCCAATCGGTTCATCTAACCACGTGCTCATCAAAGTAGACATCTTTCTGGCTGTTGTTAGAGAACCACCTCAGCACCGTCGAGTCTGGCATTTCACTCAGGCTGACTGGCAGGGACTTCAAGCAGTCATCAAACTTCTCGACTGGTCTCCCATCGCTACTTTCTCCAACATCAACTCATCCTGGGAATTCTTTCAAGGAAACTTTCTCTCCCTCATGCACAGATTTATCCCCTCTCATCTTCAGTTGTCCGACCCTTCCTCCTGCCCACGGTTCATTGAAACTTGTGGCGAGGCAGTTGTCCTGAAACAATTTCCCTTTGCCTCATGGAAAGCTCATCCAACTAAAGGCAATCTCAGTTCCTTCCACAAAGCTTGGAACAAGTGTGTATCTACCCTCAGGAGATCCAGAAAACAACATCTTTCTAATCTCAAGTCTGAACTCTCAAACCTGTCTCTCTCTCCTCCAAATCCTGGTGGTGTCTAATTATCCTCACCAGAGGAGAGGGTATTAGATTTGGATCCGTTTGTTTGTTTCTTTGTCTGTTTGTTTGTCCGCACAGAACTTTTGTGTTTTTCTCTGCAACCGCTTGTCAGATTGAGACAAAATTTTCCCCATTGATGTGACTACTCATGTAGAATGTTTTAATGATAATGATGACATCAAAGGTCATGTGGTGTGGCAGCCATGTTGGAAAAACGGGAAAAAAAACTTTGGATCTCTGTGTCTTTGAAACTGCACCAATGAAAAAAATTAAAACTTGGCCCATGGCTACTACTCATGTGGAATGAGTGTGATTTTTATGACATCATAGATGCCCTTGTTATGACATCATAATTGCATATGTAGAATGCCACATCCGATCAGTATGAAAATTTTTGAGGGTCATCTAAGGTTAAAATGGTCCACAGAAAACAAATTCATGATGTCATTGGTCACGTGATTCAGCAGCCATTAAAAAAATAAATTTAATCTTCAAAAATCTTCTTCTCTGAAGTGGCTGAACAGAATGAGGCGAAACTTCACACGCATGACCGCCTGTTCCTGAGGAACAAAAGGTTCACACATATGATATCATAGGTCACATGGTTTGGCAGCCATATGGGATTTACACTCAAACCTTTAAATATACACCACTCAAAATAAGTCCTGGTGAAGGTCTGCAATCACTGATTGCTCATTTTCTTGTGAAGTCTATTTCTGGTGGATGTTCCCCTCCATTCCCTCCCTTACCTCAAATGGCTGCAAGCTGACAGTGCACATGAAAAGGCTGAATGCCAAAACTCCATGTTTGCTTCTCAAACCTGTGTCCCAAACCCATCGCTTTCTGGACCCACCTTAACAGTCACACCCAGCTGTTCCTGGACTCTGTGTCCTTTTCTTCTGACAAAGTGGAGTGCTTGTTATAAAGCCTTGACTCAGATTCTGCAACCGGTCCAGACAGAATCAGCCCACGTGTCATAAAAACGTGCTCTGCTGCTCTTGCTCACCCTCTCTCTGTTCTATTTACCCTCTCATTTGCTCAATGTCATCTGCCATCTGTTTGGAAATCAGAAAACATTACCGCTCTGCATAAAAAGGTGAAAAAACAGATCCTTCTCCCAATCAGCCTTCTCCCAATCATCAGCAAGGTTATGGAATCCATCATCGCTTCAGACATTAAGTCCTTCCTCTTCTCCAATGGCTTGATTTCCAATCATCAATTTGGATTCAGAACAGGTCCCTCTAACCTGGACATGGTGCTTCTGCACTCCCAACAATGGATGGAGATCCACAATGCCAGACATGAAATCAGAGCCATCTTCCTCGACGTATCGCGTGCTTTTGATATGATCTGGCAACCTGCCCTGCTCACCAAACTCTCTTCCTATAGTATCCAAGGCTGTCTCTACTCAAGGTTCGCAGACTTCCTCTCCTGTCGCAGCCAATGTTTGGCCCTTAATGGAGTTTTCTCATAATCTCTTCCTATCCTGGCTGGAGTTCCTCAAGGTTGTGTTCTGGGCCCTGTGCATTTTCTGGTTTTCATCAATGATCTCTCCGACTCTCTGGAAAATCCTCTTCATGTCTTTCCTGATGACTCCACCCTGTACTATCTGTCATCCCTCATATCGGCAAGCTGTCATCCCTCAGATCATATCTGCCGTACCATCTGTCATCCCTTGGATCGGCAAGCAGCAGCCTCTTCACTCTCTGCACATCTGGATAAAATCACAAGCTGGTCCAACATTTGGAACATGTCTTTCAATCCTGACAAATCACACTCTCACTATGTCTCTCTGAAAGGAACCCCCCCCCCATCTACTTTCTCAACAATCCTCTTGAAGAAGTCCTTTCATTCAAGCTTCTGGATCTCACCATCTGCCATGATCTTTCCTGGGAAAGCCACATTTCCAACATGGCCTCCAAAGCCAGTCACCGACTGGGAATCTTCCATTGTGCAAAGTCCTTCCTTGGCACACCTGAACTCCTGACCACATACAAAGCTTTTGTCTGTAGCCTGATGGAG
>NC_140963.1:120248333-120333333 GCF_056783735.1 Eptatretus burgeri | reverse complement strand
GGAAGAGTGATCATTGGCTGAGCAAATTAAGCATGCAGCATTTGCCAAGCTTCTGTGTTATTTAATTTAAGAGCAAAGAACGAATCAATGTTGCAAACTGACATCACTGGTTATTCCCTTGTTTAATAATTCCCATGCAATTTTAACCCAGGATGTGTTGCAAATTCATGCTTGTTGGTTATTAGCATACATTACATGACTTTGGTGATCACAGATTATTTTTTTCAACATTAAACGGTCATTGTTTTTTTTGTTTGATTGGTGTTCAACACCATACTCAAGGGTATTTCGCTTAAATGACGACTGATTCTCCATTTCTTACTCCGTACGACTTAATATGATGGAAACCGGGAGGAAACCAAGGATAGACCACCCCCGTGATAGCCGGTCACCTCATGTGACTCCCTCATATACCTAAGCAGGTTGATTGGGTGGTGGGTACATCTAATGAGGATGGGTACTCAGACGCTCAAACCATTAAGCCACGGCGTGGGTCCCATAAAAGTCACAATAAAGGTTTGACCAGGCTTGAACCACGATATGCACCAACTACGGAGCCCATGATATAACCAAATCGGCCATTGTAGTGCTCAGAGTTTATGCTGTGAAAGTTTTACAACCTTTCATTTTTTCGTTTCTCAACTCTGAATATTATGGTGGAACAGTTAACATGAATGAAAGGGAGATAACCAGGAATAAAGTACTGACAACTTTGGGTTTCTACTTGTTCAGCTTTGACAACACTTATTTTTTCATTGCACGGCTAAACTTTACACCATAAAAATTATGTGACACCCCTGGTTATTTGTTAAAGTAATATTGTGAGAGGAAACCTTATGTTGCCAACTATTGGCAGGTGCAATAACCCTGAAATTTATAAAAAGTGACATCTCTGGTTTTCCTCTTGTTGTCTTCATATATATATATATATATATATATATATATATATATATATATATATATATATATATATATATATATATATATATATGCACATATGAATTTCTCACCACTGACTGATATAAAAAGATCGGGACCTTCAGGGTGACAAAGAAAGCTGAAATTTTGTGCCGATGGACATCAAAGCCAGGACACATGCAAAAGTCACAAAACAGTTCAAAAGCATTCGTCAATGAAAGCATAAATAAATGATAATTTTATAAATGAAAAAAAAAAATGAAGAAAATGCAGGTGAGCGACCCGAGACAACGGGAAGCACAGTAATTTTGTGTGCCAGTGGACATCACCATGAATACACTGGGAAAAATCCACAAAATTGTTGGAAAGCATCTGTAAATTAAAATAGAATTATATGAAAAATATTTTTTATTTAATTTACCACACAGACGCTTTTGTGTTTGGTGGTTTGGTGGTGATTAATGAGGTGTTGGGGATAGGAAAGTAGCAAAGACAGATAATTCTGTGCAGTTTTGAAGGAGCAGGAGTTTGAGACATTGAAGGAAGGGAAAACATTCTTGTATCGGGTCATGGTAGGAAGAAGTTGGTTCTGGTACACCTTGGTGCGAATGATGTCGGGAAAGTTTACTCAGATGTTTTGAAAAATAGATTCAGGAAATTGGGTAAGCAGCTGAAAGCAACAGGTTGTAAGGTAATGTTTTCTGGGATTCTCCCAAGATTAGGAAACTATAGAGAAATTGTGAGCAGAGCAATAGATGTCAACCAATGGCTGGAAGAATTGTGTGGGGAGGAAGGTTTTACATTTAAGAAGCAGTGGGAATCATTTCAGGGTCAAAGGGAGTGTTTCCAGAATGATGGCCGTATGTTAAATAGAAAGGGGGCAGCAAGGTTTGTAGTTGAAATTGAGGAAGGATTCCAGGCTTTTTTAGGTCGGTGGAGGGTGGGGAAGCTATTAAGGAAGGAACTGTTGAAGTAATTGTGATGAGTAAGGCCAGTCAGGAAAATAGAATTTCAGAAAGGGAAATATTAAACATATTCTATACCAATGCCAGAAGTTTAAATGATAAGATAGAAGAGCTTGAATCCAAAGTAGATAACGAGGAGTATGATATAGTTGCAGTGACTGAGATATGGTTTTCGGAGGAGAGTAACTGGAGGACAGGACTAGAAGGCTACAAGGTGTATTGGTGTGATAGGAAGGGGAGAATAGGAATAGGAGTATCAATCTGGGTAAAGGACAGCATTGCATCAAGAGAAAGGGGTGACATTAAGGAAGGAATAAATGTTGAGGATTGTGTATGGGTAAAGATTAGAGATTGTAAAAACAGTAAGATACTGGTAGGATGCTTTTATAGGGCTTTGCGTGTGAAGGACGAGGAGGAAGGAGGAGTACATGAAGAATTGAAAGGGCATGTGGTCAGGGAAGAGTGTTGATTATGGGGGATTTTAACTTGCCAGGGATAGATTAGGTCCAGAAACAGGGAAAGGGTAGAGTGGATGAGGATTTCCTAGTTTTAGTCGAGGATTGTTTTTTAACCCAGTTTGCAGATAAGCCCACCCGGGGGAGTGCAGTGTTGGACCTCCTTTTAAGTAACAATCCCAATATGGTGGAGGTAGGGGAGTATTTAGGAGCAAGTGACCATAACAACATTGTGTGTGCAAAGATTCTGTTTAGGGTTAGATTTCAGGAAGGCAAACCTTGAGGGTATGCCATATGAGGAGAGAGTTGGGTGATGTAGATTGGGAGACTCTAACAACAGGACAATCAGCTTCACAGAAATGGGAAACCTTTAAGGGCCAAATGTGAAGAGTGCAGAGTAAGTACATTCCAACGAGGTGTAAAACTAAAAGCAGAAAGATGCCAGGGAGGTTGAGCAGTAAGATAAGGATCGCTATTAAGGAGAAGCAAAAGGTATTTATTTGTTTTAAAATAACAGGACTGGAGTTAGATTTATATCACTATCGAAGTAAACAGAGGCAAGTTAAGAAAATAACTCGGCAAGCCAAAAGAGAGTATGAGAAGGACATGGCTAGGAATATTAAACATAATAGCAAGGCTTTCTTTAAGTATATCAGGGGGAAAGAACAGGTTAGGACCAGTGTGGGGCCATTGAGGAATAGCACCGGGAGAGTGGTTCGTGAGGAAAGTGAGATGGCAGGCTTATTAAACAGGTATTTTGCTTCAACTTTACACAAAAACAGTCAGGAGAATTGCCAATAGCTGAGAGTATCTATCGAGGAGGTGAGGAAGGGCTTTGACAGAAGATCCAGGTTGGAGTGGAGGAAGTAAAGGAAGAGCGAGGAAATCTAAGAGTATTTAAGGCTCGGGTCCAGATAATATACACTTGAGAGTATTGAGAGAAGTGGCTGAGCAGGTAAGCGAGATGTCAACGGATATTTTCAATTGCTCACGGTAGTCATAACAGGTACCGGAGGATTGGAGAGCAGCAAATGTAATTCCATTATTTAAGAAAGGATCCAGAGAAGAATTGGGAAACTACAGACATGTTAGTTTGACTTCAGTTGTGGGGAAGGTGTTGGAGACATTAATTAAGGACCAGATGAAGAACCTTTTAAATAAATACAAACTAATTAAAAGTAGTCAGCGTGGGTTTACCAAAGGTAGTTCCTGTCTAACAAATCTTTTTCAGTTCTATGAAGCAGTGTCTGATTGGGTGGATGAGGAAAAGGCAGTGGACATAGTATATCTAGTATAGACTTTAAGAAGGCAGTTGATAAGGTACCACATCAGAGGTTGTTAGCCAAAGTAAAGTGAGGGCTTGTGGAATGGCTGGTCAGGTCGCTAATTGGATTGCAAACTGGCTTAGTGATAGGAAGCAAAGAGTGTCTGTGAGTGGAAGGATGTCTTGCTGGGAGGATGTAAGTAGTGGGGTACTTCAGGGATCAGTACTCGGACAATTATTATTCATCATTTACATCAATGATTTGGATAGTGGGGTGAAGAGTAAGCTTTCCAAATTTGTCGATGACACAAAGCTTGGAGGTAAGATGGAAAGCAGATGGAGTGGTAAATAGATTCAGGAAAGTATTGATAGATTGGACAAAGGATTGGCAGATGGAATTTAACCTGAACAAGTGTAAGGTGTTGGGGATGAGAAAGAATAATGAAAATAGAGATTATAGGATGCAAGGGGTAATTTTGGAGTGTGTCACACAGAAGAAAGATCTGAGGGTGGAAATAGATATGGGAGGTAAGCAGGCAGCACAATACCAGGCAGCTATAGGTAAAGCTAACGGGGTTTAGGCTTTATTCGGAGGGGGTTCATTAATATTTATCAAAAGAGGTGGTGTTAACATTGTACAGGAATTTAGTGAGGCCACATCTAGAATATTGTGTGCAGTTTTGGTCACCACAATTCAGGAAGGACATGCCAGAGAGAGGGTTCATTGCAGGGCGACTAGATTGATTCTGGGCCTAGCTAGACTCAGCTATGATAAGCGGCTGAAGGAGACAGGGCTTCATACACTAGGAAGAAGGCGGTTATGAGGAGATATGATGGAGATGTTTAAGATAATGAAAGGTGTTGATAAAATAAGAGCAGATGAATTATTCAATTAAGTGGACAGTGATAGGATCAGGGGCCATAGCCTGAGAGTAAAGAAGAGGAGAGTAAAGATTGTAGTAAGGCAGGGGGACTTTCACTCAGAGTTGTTAATGCATGGAATGGTCTCCCTGGAAAGGTAGTAGCAGCAGAAACAGTTGATAACTTTAAATTGGAATTAGATAGGTACCTGGAAGCTATGGAGATAGAGGGGTATAGGGATGTTGGCAGGACTTTTCGGCAGCTTGAGCATTGATGGGTGATTGTGTGCAAGTGTACGGAGTGCTGTTGGTGAAGCCGTGAAGGTCTCATCAAGGTGTGTTGTGTGTTTTTTAACCAATCCATGTCCCTTCCCCTGAGAAGAAAAAAAAAAACAAAGAAAAAAAACTGCAAAAACTTCAAATAAATAAATAAATAAAACCACAAAAACACGATTAAATAAAAAATAAAAAAATTGCATTTTCTTCTTTGGATCTTGTGTTGATAAATTAGTGTGGTGTTGATGCTGCGCATGATGGCAGGCATGATGAGCTGAATGGCCTCCACCTGTGTCTGATTTCCTTGAATATTTATAAATGCAGATGAGTCACCTGAGACGATGGGGAAACATGGTAATTTTGTGTGCCAATGGACATTGAAGCCGATATACCAGGAAAAAAGATCACAGAACCATCGGAAAACATCTGTAAATGAAAATATAAATAAATGAAAAATGAAATGCAGGTCAGCGACCCAAGACAATTGAAAAACAGTTCGTTATTGCTTCCAATGTGTATGCTTCCAAAGCATACCCCACTCGTGTGTGTGTGTGTGTGTGTGTGTGTGTGTGTGTGTGTGTGTGTGTGTGTGTGTGTGTG
The DNA here is from genome assembly GCF_056783735.1 of Eptatretus burgeri. Classification (NCBI taxonomy): domain Eukaryota; kingdom Metazoa; phylum Chordata; class Myxini; order Myxiniformes; family Myxinidae; genus Eptatretus; species Eptatretus burgeri. Next base: position 120,327,995 of record NC_140963.1, on the reverse strand, counting down.
TGTGTGTGTGTGTGTGTGTGTGTGTGTGTGTGTGTGTGTGTGTGTGTGTGTGTATGTATATGTATATGTATATATATATATATATATATATATATATATATATATATATATATATATATATATATATATATATATATCACATGTGATTTATGTACAAGTTTCTGCATGAGCCTTCAATGACTGTTTAAAAATTTGTTCTGGCAGTTGATGGTGTCAAAGGCACTCCAGAAATTTCCAGAAATGTAACTTTGATCTCCTAACTGAGGTTAATTTCCTGCTTTTTTCATGTCTACCAGTGTTCTTTAATACATAGTTATTTATTAGGTGTTGTGGAATCTTCCACTTTGCTGTGGGCCCGAGATTCAAGTCCTACCTGACACCCTGATGCTGCACATCCTTGGATATCATAAACCTCTCCGACCATAAAGACGAAAAACATGAAGTAGGACTTGCACCTCCCAGACTGTCTGTTTCTGTTTTTTTGGGATTATTCCTTTATTTTTCTTCTTCTTCTTGCTTCAACTGACTTATCTTCCTGTTATCTTTTGTCCTGTTATCTTCTCCTTAGCTGGTAGAAAAACAACTTTTTTTTGTCTTTCTTCTGAAGTCAAACCTGTACACCAATCTCTTTCAATTTATTTCCTTCAACTGCCTCGAACTTACTTCCCAACACACCAAAGTCATTACTCTTCTCTTTTCAAGCTTTCAGGGTTGCTGTTCGAAAATACATTATGGGACAAGTTCTCTCCCAAAGATATTTTCAAATCATCATAATTTCTCAGAGGCCGACATACATAAGATAATATAGTCCATATTACAACGTGCATGTCATCTTCCTATTCTACCATGTGGGTTGTGTTATCCTAACAACCTCTACCATTAAGGTATACCTAATCAAGTAAATGAAAGAGTGCTTCTAAATATATACTTTAATAATAGTTGTGGATGTATCGTGAGTAAAACTGTTGGCAATCATGACCCAAAACACAAATTTAAGCTCAAACCTAAATTTAAACCCAAACTCAATCCCTTAGCCCAACCAAAAACCCAAACACTGATCCCATACTCTAACCTCAACCCCTAACCCTGAGCAAAATATTGAGTAATTATCAATCACATTGTGATTTCAAATTCAAACTCTCCCAACACGTCTTAATGAGATTGAAGGATTGTTGTAGCCCGGTGAATTGGTTTAAATCCGTTTGATGATTCGCAAAACAAATAAATGTATTCACATTTCCTTTCATCTGTATGATTCAACACAATCGTGATTCATATGACTATGAGACACATTCTGATTGCCCCATGATAAATGTTAATGGGCCTTATCATGATGAGGACCTTTTCATTCGTGGCAATATGAGCAAGTGACCTCTGCATTATTGTGTTTTTTTTTTAATTGAAACAGGTGCTCAATGGTCTTTACTGTAAAAAGAATTGCTTAAAACCATTGTTGCCTTTTATTCAGATTGGGGACATCAAATAGGCTGCCTGTTTGATATTCCATCTGAGCCCTTCTCTCATAAAGGGATCTTTGGGTTCAAATCCTAAATACTGTACTGATTTGTCCATTGTCTCCTGAAACCCTGGTCCTTCCTGTAATCAATATACAAACTTCTCCGCGAGCCTTAGATGCCGTGGAATAATAGCTTCAGCTCTGAGTCCTCTCGAATCTCCTTTAATATGGAATATACAAGTTCTGGCACCCTATCAAGATGGGTTTATTTAGACTTCAGTAAAGCATCAACAACATTGTTATTAGCTAAGATTAAGGCATAAACAAGCAAAGCCATGCACACAGTGGAAAGGAAGGAAACACAATGACAGCAGGGTAGAAGCACAGTTGGAAGAAGAATAGCTGAGGGGAAGAAACACCCATAAAAGAACGTTTGAGCCGAGAAATGGACATTTTACACTTGTAGTAAAATTAATTCTGGAGTGTGACACAACAACGATGGGCCAAATTACCTTATTCCATGCTTTAAGCCTCCAGCATCATACTACCGCTTGTTGCATTAAGTGTAGTCTCGAGGAGGCAGCGGACCTTTCGTATATTAATTTCCATTCTGCATCTTGGAAATGTTAAAGTGCAGTTGGTTCGATTCCCAACACAACATCGACTTTCGAATGTGCAGGCACAGTCCAAGCTCCGCCACTCTCCCTGTCTAAGGGGTAGGAGGTAGGGGCACCTGATGCTTGATCGTCCAAAGTGCCGTTACTTCATGTTTAGAATTAATTAAACACACACACACACACACACACACACACACACACACACACACACACACACACACACACACACACACACACACACAGTCTCATATCAAGGGTAATGTATGCTTTGTGGTTTGCTGCTGCCTTCCCAGCAGTCAGGACAATAATTCGCAGCTTATAACTTGTTCAGACTGCCAAAGATAACTCGCCTGCTCTTTACAAAAGACGCCCTTGGGATCTTTAACAACCACGAACAAATGGTGCCGGTAGAGAGGTCCTCCGTTTATTGTCTGGGCGATGGACGCAGCACACATTTATGCCTTGCCCTGCATGCTAAGCATCAGGATGACAGTTTATCGCTGGGTCAGGATTCGAACCAAGGCTAGACAGCTCAAAACGGAGAGCACATCCACCTCAAAGCTATTCTACCTGCCCACAAAATAATTGATACGTGATTGAGAACATCCCGTTTGTCTTATCACTTTTGGGAATGATTTTGAGTGAGCAATGTGAAATATTGTTTTTATTGACAACAATCAAACAGATTTTTCATTGACTCAAATGTTTTGGCCATGATTTTAACATAATGTGCAAATTATAAGAAATTTTTGGGGGATTTGCACTAGCCAGTTAAATATACAGTGCCAAACTCAAATTAAGTCACCACTCAGTAGTCCAGCACATAGCAGCATTGTGATGCTGCCATTATTCCGGATACACGAACATCATTGACTGTATAATTTATCAATTCAGCATGTAATGAAGCAGCATCCCGATTTAAAGTGGCACATAGGAGATGTCTTCCAATGAATAGTATGTTATGGATGAAAAAGTATGATATTTGTGAGAGGAATAAAAATATTGGTCTCATAGAAATTGGTTACTCCCACATTGAATGAAAAATAAACAGTGCTGCACCATATGTATAATATATATATATATATATATATATATATATATATATATATATATATATATATATATATATATATATATATATATATATATATATATATATATATATATATATATATATATATATATATATATATATATATATATATATATGTAAACATAAGCCTGGTGTTGGCACAGTGGTTAAGGCAGTGGCTTGGGATCCAAAAGGTCCTGAGTTCAAGCCCTGTTTTGCCACTGAATTAATACACCAGGGGGTTGACTCAGCCTGTCATCCTTCCGAGGTCGGCGAAATGAGTACCAGTGTACTGGGCCCGTGTATACCCCGGTTAAAATAGGTGTACCATATCCTTGTGTCGTAAGAGGCGACCAGGGTTGCGTCAGGAAGGGCATCCGGCGTAAAACATGTGCCAAATCACTATGCAGATCATACGGATGATCCGCTGTGGCGACCCCTAAAGGGAGCAGCCGAAAGAAGAAAAAGAAGATATATATATATATATATATATATATATATATATATATATATATATATATATATATACATATATATACATACATACAGGGGGCTGCAAAAGTAGGTATACAGTAATGAAAAACAAAACGTGCGCACAAAACGTATTTTATTGATAATACAAGCATACCAATAATAACATACCAATAATAACATACCAATAATAAACATATTAATAATAACATACCAATAATAAACATATCAAGAATAAATATATCAATAATAACATACCAATAATAAACATATCAATATTAAATATATTAATAATAACATACCAATAAACATATCCATAATAAACATATCAATAATAACATACCAATAATAAACATATCAATAATAAACATGTTAATACTGTAATAACATACCAATAATAAACATATTGTTGTGAATTCGCGCCCGCCGGCGAGCGATCGGCCACGTAACTCGAATCGCGACCGCGTCGCCCACCGGACGGACAATTCAGTCGTGACCCTCCTGGGACTACCGCCAGAAACCAGTCACGGGTGGGGGTTTAACCTCACCACCACCCAGTCCGCAGTCTACCCGCGCGAAATAGGGTGAATCGCCGAATGTCGATATACCTAAGTACCCGCGCGGGTAATCTGCCGAGGGATGGGACCACGCCACAGGCCGACTCCGGACACGAACCGCTTAAGCGGTTCGTTCTGTATTACAGGGATAACCGAGCGGAGTTATCGTCAGCCTTGACGGTTCCGATTAATTACCGGGTGTTTTAAACCCACTACCAATCCCTTACGTGATGCAAGATGGAGATTCAATAAAATAAAAGACGAAGCGAAACGGGAAAACAGTTCAATAAGCAAGCACTTTATTACACACACACAAGCACGTATATACAGCCATACAGTCAAAAGGAAGCAGGGAAAGAGTTAAAACCGAATTTAATTATTACAACACTTAAACAGTTCTACTTTTCAAGACTGGCGCCACCCACAGGCATTTGCACAAAACCCTAAAAGAAAAGGAAGTTGCGACTTCCCTGAGCGCGCCGAGTCCTTGGCGGCCGTAACACCGAGTCCCTCCGGCGTGGTCCGCGAGCTCATGCCGCGCGTCGCTCGTGTGGTCTGCTCGACAGCTCGGACGAACGAACGGAACCTCCGACCAGGAACAATCACCGCAACTCTCCACAATTCCCCTTCAGGGACAATGGAACAGGAAAAGGAACGACGTTCTCGTCGACCTTCACGTGCACGCCTTTTTGTCACTCGCTTGCACGAACCAAGAGCCTTCAGCCTCCAACTGGGACAAGGGAACAACCAACCAACCAACCACTCTTCACGCCCACCCTTTTGTAGGGGCCGGCTGCACCCTTTTCTCCGCCCCGTGCCCCGCCCCGTTCTTGGCTCCTTCCTTCGAGGAGTTTCCAGAAAGCTCTCGAAGGGGGGCGTGCCCCCACACCGACCGCCTCACGCCATGCATCCACTAATCGGGAGCGAGCTGCCGCACCCCCCCCTTCACACCAAGCGTGGTGGGGGGGGGGATTCAGGTGGGGAAATTAGGCAGGAAAACCCCACAAGCGTTGTTGGTTTTTGTTCTTGCACGTGCCCGCACGGTGCTCGTTGAATGGCAAGTGGCGAAGATGTGGTAGCGTAGTTGTGGAAGGTGGCGTCGTGTAGTGAATGGCGTGATCGTTGAGATGTTGGTTGTGGCGATGTTCGTTGTTGTTCTTGCACCAAATTAACAATAGCCAAAGAAAAATGGCTAACTGAAGCGTCGCAGCCTGAATGGATCACATATATTCTGGAATGGAATGGAAACCTCTATACAAAGAGTTTGGGCTAACTACACATGAACTTACCGATATATCTCACTTGAGGACTCTTTATGGTGTAATATGAATTTCCACAACCGTAACAATATCAATAATAAACATATCAATAATAACATATCAATAATAACATACCAATAATAAACATATCAATAATAAACATTAATAATAACATACCAATAATAAACATATCAATAATAACATATCAATAATAACATACCAATAATAAACATATCAATAATAAACATATCAATAATAAACATCAATAAATAACATATTACTAATGATTTTAATGAATGAAATGAATTATAGTATTAAATGAATCCTCGCACCACGATTATAATAATGGTAATACTGGTATAATCCTTACTGTATACCTACTTTTGCAGCCCCCTGTATATTTCCAGTCATGATGTTCTCAATAATGCATTCATCATAGAGATCAGTAGAGGAATTAGATTGCGAACCTCACCCTTAATAATGAAAACATCATAAGCTTGTTGCATAACTCTCTTTAAATCATGCATAACACCATCGTTGTGCCAACTTACAGTTTAAACTTTATTCTTGCGTTCGGAGACTGATCGTGCCATCACGTAGGAACAATGTTAGGAGAGAGGTTTCTCACTAACCGTGGCCAGATTTATCACGCAGAACTTTGGAACCATTTTATCTCCAAGAAATAGATGGAAAAAAAAAATGTGTAAGTGATGTCGCGGTAGAAAATTCAAAACCAAATGAGTGACAGCACATGACCGATGGTCACCCTTTTGAGTAAACATTTATAGCTTGCTGCACATGTGCAGGTTTCTATCAGTGCTCCAACAATTTGTTCTTTCCCGCTCTGTCAACTGGCCATGAGGATCTCTGCTGTCTAATTATGTGCACGTCAGCTCAGGTGGCCTGCAAGCACATGGTTTTGTGTTTTTGCAGGCCAGTCTGTCACAGTGGTTTCTGATGCAATGTAATGGGTCATTGCTTGGAAAAGGCAAACCACCCACTGGTTCTCAAAATATTTCCAATTTTCACATCGCACACACAACTATCACACCCGTGACGGTTTTATTTTGGGTATGGACAATATTATCTGGGTCGGTGCCCATAACAACCAGTTTGTGAAACAAAGTGCTTAGCTGGAAACATGTTTCATTGATTTTAAGTGAATATGGGCCTTCTATTTATTATGTACATAAACATAACCTAACTTTTTACTCCCCGACCCCAAACTATACACTCGCAACTCAAACATCACCTTCTCCAGCCATACAAAGTACCCGTTGGAACTTCGTCTCTACAACTTAAATACAGATTACCAGGTCCTTTTATTTAATTTGACCTATTTATATTGATATAAAGCTCAAAGTGGATATGTGTGTGTGTGTGTGTGTGTGTGTGTGTGTGTGTGTGTGTGTGTGTGTGTGTGTGTGTGTGTGTGTGTGTGTGTGTGTGTGTGTGTGTGTGTGTGTGTGTGTGTGTGTGTGTGTGTGTGTGTGTGTGTGTGTGTGTGCGCGTATTACACCTCTGAGCTTGTTGAAGCATCAAGGCACAGTTTGCGTCCCAGCTGCGCGATCTGTCAGCAGTAATGTCTGTCTGATACCTGAGGACATTACCTCTGCCTTACTGCCCTACCAACGAGGATGTGGGGTTGGGTTCGGGCATACCAATAATCCAAATCATGCCCTTCCAACCCGATAAGTGCATCATGGCATTACATGCCATGAATGCTTGCATAGTGCTTCGCTTCCTGCCCGGATAGCTTCAGCAGCACACACTCGAGTCTATTGTATAGACCAAGGATTTAAAGGTCACAAATAAAGTATGGTGGAGTTGCCCACCATGGTTTCTGCCTTGTTGGTGATCGTCAGGATGACACACCACATAATCGTTTACTTGTGACCATGCAACCTAGATTGTAAGCCTGGTGTTGGCAAAATGGTTCAGGTGGCTGGCTTGGGATCTTAGGGTCCTGAGTTTAAAGCCGCTGAATTTACACCAGACGGGGTTGACTCAGCCTGTCATCCTTCTGAGGTCAGTGAAACGAATGCCAGTGTAATGGTAGAGGGGCACAGCAACAGTAGCATAGTTGCGATCCAACAAAATGATAACTACTCAGCAGCCAAGCTGCCATATACAAGACAAAGAAGAGAAAGAACCTAGATCGTGCAAGTTTGGCTATTATGGAATGCAAACTGTGTGCTGAATGATGTAACACTCTATCAAGCTAAATGATGTAACACAGCTTGAAGCTGACAAGGTTGCATGGTCACAAGTAAACAATTATGTGGTGTATCCTCCTACTGATATGAAGCTCCGGCGCATGCTCCCATACGTGACCTGACCTGTCCTGATGAGCTCGAACAAGGGCCGATGTAAAGCTTGCGGCGTTGGTGTGAGAAAATTCTGACGTTATCCCGAAGACTCAATAGCTCAATGGTCTGTTGCCGCATTAGCAATGGGGTCCTTGGATTTTTCACACTAACTAGCCCCAATTAGGAATTAATTCCTGTTTATTAAATTTCTAGATGAGATTTATCTCTAATACACATATGTACACCTACATACACACCCGGGGTCTGCCGAGCAGGTATGTTAAGATGTCGGCCATTCTAAAGATTCCAGTGTTAGTTTGAGAAAGTTCTGAGGTTATCCTGAAAACTCTATTGCTCACCACATGACTCGCATATGAAGATGGTGTCAGGTATGGGTGGGAGATTCGATGTCCTGAGATTGGACTCAGAAAGCTCCATTGATGATGTAATTTCCGAGTCTCAGAACAATATCATTAGTGGTGCAATTAACCAGGCTCTGCTCAGCACAACACAAGTTCAGTCAACACCTGTGAAAGTAGACAAAATATTGCAGGAAAACCTGCGTAAAGCAAAAATGGTTCCGGCAATAGTGGGAACAACGGCGTCAGTGTTAAACAACCCCTAACAATCAATGGTTCTCCTGTGGGTGAGATCGTGACTCAAGTCATGTCAGCATTGTAACCCATGCTTTAACTGCAGCTATTACTGCATCCACGAAACAAGTGATGGCTGATCTGATGGGTATGCTTGTGAAAGACAGAGAGGAGTCTGACAAACGATAGGTGGGACTCATGGTGGTGCAGCTTCAAGAACTCAAATTCGATTGTCTTGGGCAGTACTGAGTGTTGAGCAGTATAAAACAACATCTGGGTGTTTGGTATCCCTGAAGTTCCAGATGAAGACGCAGAATAGTTAATCCTCATCCTTGCTGCTGATATTGGTGTTGAAATTACAACACTTGACATTGAAAAGGAGAACCGAAAGCAAGTAGATGTGAATGATGACCTCACCCACCTGAGAAGCAAGTTGGTTCTCGAGCTGAGAAGACATCCTCTTGTGAAACAAGTGTGGACAGTGGAAGAACGGATTTACTGTCTGCACTCCGTTGGTGGAAAGGAGATAAAAAAGAGTTATCGATTCACCGGACGACCTTTTCACCATTGGATGGCCAGAGAGTAACGTTTGGTGGTCTATACTTTTACCAGGATGTATAGGCCTGGCCCAACTCCTTTGATTTACCTAATGCCGGTTGTGTTCCTCGTGACAGTATTGACATTTATAGCTCTTGTGCCCATGCTAAAAAGTTTACTGATTCCGATCACTGTTATGCTTCCATTCTGTTTGCGCCCATCAAGTTTGTGGGTCTCAATGTGTGCGGTGATGCTCGTAAAGCCCTTGATGTTTATATTAAGGTTTTTGATTTTATTTCTCTGGCTGAAACCAAAACTGACTCATTTGAAGAGGATTTATTTCCAAACTTCCACCCACTGTTTATGGAGAAGAAGTCTCTTTCTCATAAGTTTGGTGGGGTGCACGGTCTATGTGCACTGATAAAAGATATCCACTTTGACCATATTTCATTAATTCCGTACACCTGCTTAGAAAACTTTTTATGGCTGAAGGTCAACAAGGTGGCTTTTGGCCTTGAATTGATTATATTGGTGCTGTATATATTCTGCATGAGGGTTCTGTGTTCCATCACAATCTAATTTGTGATCTTATTGCAGAAGACATTATACATTTGTGTAGGAATTCTGACATACCCTTAATATTAATTGGTGACTTCAGTTCAAGAACCGGTCTTTTAAAATCACTTTATTGATACTGAAGAATCTGTTGCTATTGTTACCGGTATTGACCATGTTAATAATAACCCATTCAAAAGTAAACACAATATTGAACTGCTTGGGATTCCAAATGACAGATTGAATCTTGATACTGTGATCAACAATAATGGTTATGAAATGATTGAACGATGAAAGAGTGTTGTTTTGAAGATTGTTAACGGTAGGTTCCACTTAGTTATCGGTAGGTTCCACTGACCCCAAGTGCACAAAGTGCCGACTTTGGTAAAGGAAATTACTCCGTCATAAACCTAATGGTGAAAGTGCGGTTGATTACATACGTATTGGTGTCACCGTTTCTTATGTCCAAAATTGTCGATTTTCAAGTTGGTTGTCATGACTCATGTTTGTCTGATGTTCATAGCCCTGTAGAAGTAACCATCAAAAACTCAACTGGTAGCTCTATTTGTCATTTGTCTCACCAGCGAGGCTCCTGCTGTCGATCTGAATGATGATTTGTTTAACGTTTAGCATTCTATGGGTCGGGTTGAATGGCTGCCTGAACATGCTGAGGAGTATGTGGATAATCCTGTTTTAATGCCGAAAATATTGTGTACTTATCAGAGAAGCTTGATAATATACAGTATGATTCACGAGATCAAGGTAAGCTTGATGAACTCACAAATCACTTGTGTGATATTTATCTGAATCGTGCAAAGCTGATGGGTTTGATTAAGGATAAATCGACATCAAATACACGAATGAGTAAGTCATACAAGCCCGGTCGGACTGATTATATTGGTGGTAACAAGCCGTGGTTTGACCAAGATTGTCATCCAAAACCATCTTAACATATCAAAAGAAAAAATAAACTCAAAAAAGTAAAAACTTTCACAGCTAAAAACTGAAATAAAAAACTGTTTTATCTCTGCTAAATCTAAGTCCTTTTACAAAGACCTGAATTGAAATTTGAGAGAAATGAAGCAAAATAATCGAAAGCCTTACTGGGATGTATTGAATAGATCATGCTATACAAAGTGAATATTGGCAAGATTTCTTGGGATAATTTTGTTGAACATTTCAAGAAACTCAGCCAGAATTCGAATGATAGTGGGTGTGATAATGATGAAATTTTTGATCCAAGGACCATTGATGATTTTGTGAATGAATTAATTAATGGTGACTTTTTTGCTGCAGAGATTTTGTCTTTAATACCCAAATTCAAAAATAAAAGTCTTGTGAAAGGAGTCGAACAGTTAATAAAATTCATTCATTCATTCATTCATTATGCCTGGTGTTGGTTTATTGGTTAGGGTGGTGGGCTTTGGATCCAAGGATCCTGAGTTCAAATCTCACTCAGCTGTTGAATTAATACCAGGTGGGGTTGACTCGACCTGTCATCCTTCTGAGGTCGGCAAAATGAGTGCCAGCATGCTGGTATCCTGTGTCGGAGTGGCGACCCGTCCAGGATTGTGCCCAATAGCCAAGGAGACTGCTTAAGCAGCACCAATGCTCTGCACTGAGTATGGTCTCAACCCCCCCCCCCCCGTGTTGGTTTAATGGTTGGGGTTGAAGGCTTAGGATCCTGAGTTCAAATCCTGCTCGGCCGTTGAATTAACAGCCACCAGGTGGGGTTGACTCAGCCTTTCATCCTTCTGAGGTCGGCAAAATGAGTACCAGCTTGCTGGGATGATTGAGCCATTTGAGTATCCTGTGTTGGAGTGGTGACCTGTCAAGGATTGTGCCCAATAGCCCAGGAGACTGCTTAGGCAACACCAATACTTTGCACAAAGTATGGTATATATATATATATATATATATATATATATATATATATATATATATATATATATATATATATATATATATATATATATATATATATATATATATATATATATATACTCGCATGTATATATATGTATATGTATGTATATATATATATGTATATTTATATATATGTGTAAAGATATGTATGTATATGTATATATATTGTTACGAATTAGCCGGTTCGGACAGCCACGCACGACCACTTCAGCCCAAATGCAGTCGCGCGCCCGCCGAGACCCGAAATTCAGTCGTAGCTTCCGGACAACTCCGGAACCCTGCTACAGATGCCTTAACGCATCATAAACTGTCAATATTCTGTCCACGCCGTACAGGGTTAATCGCCGAATCTCGATACTGTATACAGAATTATCCACGCAGACAGAAGTACTGAGAATTTATACCTCGACGGAACTTGTACGGAAAAGAGCCACTTAAGCACGCTCGTTCCGTGTGCAATGGCGAGCGGTTTTAATCGCCAAGTTCCGTTGGACCAATTACCACTTTAATTTGGCTTTAATAGCCAGCTAATTTCCCGAACGCACCGTGGCAGTCAATGGGAGGAAAATGACGCAACGAGCAGATGTACATTCAAACAATGGGGCATTTATTATCCAGGCACATAAGCAGTCAATGGGGGGATAGGGGACCTGACACGAGCAAAAGCCTACAGCCGATGTCTACTCGTCTTTATATACAGGCACAAACTTAATTCAGTTTTACTTCACAAGACAAGGCGCCACGGAACGCTTTCATACAAAACCCCCTGAAAAGAACAGGGCTCGTGAGCCTTTATTTCCACTTGGAGCCTGGATAACCGGAGGCTCACAAGAGGCCGGGCAGGTTACCTTGCCGCCCCTTGTGACGGCTCGAAGGTCTTCGGGTCAGTGACCCCTGCTGTCCCTGGCTTGGCCCTCGTGTCGCACGCGCCGGTCGCTTGAGCGGCCGGGCGGCTTGAGCAGCTTGGCGAGCGGCTTGCTCGGTTATCCCTGGTCATCCGGCCTTCACTCCGGCCTGGGCGGTCGGTCCTGGCCAGCGATGCACTCAGAGGAGTGAACGAGTCTTTGCTCTTTTTAGAGTTGATGCCCTTTTATGACCCGTCCACTACCTCAGCACCGCTCGACCGACTCAGGGCCGTTTGCCCGGACCGCGACGCAGCTAGCTCGACTCCGGCTTTTCGACGCGATGACTGCAAACGCCAGACAGTGACGAATATCCTTGGGAGCGATGAATATCTCCTTGATCGGCACGCACACACACCTTGCCCGACACTCGACTCTCCAAGCTTCGCCCACCTCCTCAATCAGCCTCCGTATAAGCGATGAATCTCCGAAGTCAGCTTTGAACTCGTTCGAGCTTCTCCCTTTTATTGGCCCGAGGCGAGCCGTTCTTTGATCTCTGACCCGAGGCCGGGCTCTGCTCACTTTTCACCTCCGACCTCTCACTCCTGGTGAGCCTCGCGGGAAACCCCAAGTCTGACGTCACCCGTGGATTTCTTTCGGAGAAGACCTCCTTTTGATCCACTTATGCAAATTAGGCGCTTCGCGGCTGTTTGCACCCGGTCGGTGTAATGTGGCTTTTACTGTTGCGCAGCGTGTCCGCAACCAACGGCATTTTGCGGCTGTCGTTGAGGAGGATGTGATGGTGTTTCTGTTGTTCGGGAATGTTTGTTGAAATAAAAGATAGAAGAGAATAACGCTACCTCAAGATTCACAGCCTGGCACACAAATAAATCCCTTTACATATTGGTGGGGGAATCTTAACCTGAAACACTTACTTATTGAAACACTGTAACTGATCTTCGGGGAACCTGAATGGTGTTTTGTGAATTTCCAAAACCGCAACTATATATATATATATATATATATATATATATATATATATATATATATATATATATATATATATATATATGTATATATATATGTATATATGTATATATATATATATATATATATATGTATATATATATATATATATATATATATATATATATGTATATATATATATATATATATATATATATATATATATATATATATATATATATGTATATCTGTATATTTATATATATGTATATCTGTATATTTATATATATATATATATATATATATGTATGTTTATATATATGTATGTATATTTATATATATATATGTATGTATATTTATATATGTATGTATGTATGTATGTATATATATATATATGTATGTATATATATATATATATATGTATGTATATATTCTGGCTGGTACTCCTCATGGTTGGTTTACTTCATGGCTGACTTACTTCATCTCATAGTCTCGCTCCTGCGTTGAAAAAGGGCTGCAGGGAATCCTGCATCTACATCACACATAGTCAAAGGAAAGTCCTCACCTGCAATTTTAATGTTTGTAGAAGTATTATCTGTAGCCCAAGTGTGGATTAGGATTTGCTCTTTATTTATTTCTTATTTATTTCCCATTCTTGTATACAAGTTTGAATATTCCCTTCTCCCTCTTTGTGCTTCTGTTGATTTGCATGGTTTGTTTCAAACTGCTCATCTCATCCACATTTTCCCCCGTACTCATGATAAATAAGCCTTTAAAAGGTGACAAACATGTTTGATCCATTTGCTTCCCATGCATGTGCCATCAATTTTGGCTCGTTTGGGCGACCTTGGGGATCGGTGAAGTTGTAGAATAACTGAACACAATAGATTAGAAACCGTTTGGCCATTCGTGGGATGAAATATCCCGATTCTGAGGCATATCACATAAGTGAGCCTCAGATTTGGCAAGATGTGTTTGTGTGTGTGTGTGTGTGTGTGTGTGTGTGTGTGTGTGTGTGTGTGTGTGTGTGTGTGTGTGTGTGTGTGTGTGTGTGTGTGTGTATATGTGTGTGTGTGTGTATATATGCGTGTGTATATATGTGTGTGTAGATTTATGGTTGTGTATATATATATATATATATATACATATATATATATATATATATATATATATATATATATATATATATACATATATATATATATATATATATATATACATATATATATATATATATATATATATATATATATATATATATATATATATATATAGCTTGACTCTGACATCGAACAGCATGTGAAACATTGTTATCCGTGCCAAAGCAGTCGAAACACCCCTGCAAAGGCGCCACTGCACCCCTGGGAATGGCCCACTGAACCATGGCAGAGAATTCATCTTGACTATGCTGGACCCATCGAAGGCCATATGATCCTTATTGTTACGGATGCTCACACTAAATGGATCGATGCATATGTAACCCAAACAGCAACCTCACACGCTACTATAGAGAGGCTGCGCCAGTGCTTTGCCACTCATGGTTTGCCACGTATGATAGTCACTGACAATGGAACCTGTTTCTCAAGCTCTGAATTCACTGAATTCACCCACCTGAACGGTATAATTCACAAGTTTGCGAGCCCACACCATCAAGCTTCAAATGGACTCTCCGAACGCTCCGTGAGTTTCGTCAAATCTGGTCTAAATAAGATACACAGTGGAAGCCTTCAGACCAGACTATCACGTTTGCTTTTCGCTCACCGCATCACTCCCCACACTACAACGGGGGTGACACCAACTGAGCTGCTGATGAAACGACGTTTGCGTACATCACTGGATTGTCTAAGACCAGGCATGGTGTCGGTCGTGTCTCAAAAATCAGTGGAAACAGAGACTTCATCATGACAAACATGTAGTACAGCGCTCTATAAACATCAGGGACCCGGTGTTTGTGAAAAACTTTGGTCGTGGAAAGGCTTGGCCGCCAGGGAGGGTTCAGAAAAACGAGGGACCGTTGTCCTACAAGATCAAACTCGAGGACAATCGAGTCGTCCGGAGGCACCTTGATCATGTCTGATATCAGTCTTGTGATCCTGTCATCTTCACAAATGATGTCTCGCCAAGATCAAACTCGAGGACAATCGAGTCGTCCGGAGGCACCTTGATCATGTCCGGTGTCAGTCTTGTGATCCTGTCATCTTCACAAATGATGTCTCACCACTTCCTGAACCTGTGAAGAGCGATGTTGGTGCTGAAGATGGTACTGCACCACTCCTTGAAGCTGACCCCAATAATGCTGTTGCAACGCCACTCTGAATGATCGTCGGGGTACAAAGCCGACAGACGCCCTGTCTGTTGGCTTTGTACCCTGACGATCATTCAGAGTTGCAAAGGCGCCTATCCGCCTCGATTTGTAGCCAATACTCATATATTCATGATCTTTGTATTATATACTAGTGTCTTCATGACTCTTGTGTTCATCTTTAATGCATTTTCACACTTAATGGGAGGGGGGAGATGTCATGTATTCATGTATCAGATCAAACGAAAGCACGGTCATCGTGAGGCAGGAACATGATGGCGCACGATTAACCTGGGCTCATGGATGGTTCTGAGGTTTCTGTGTGTGGAGCAAAATAATGATTGATGGTGCATTCAAACTGCTTTCCCTTCATGATACATTACCCACCTCCTCCCCCCCCCCCACGTTATAATACACTATATAAATATACACTACATGGCCAGAAGAATGTGGACACCTGCTTGTCCAAAATCTCATTCCAAAATGATGGGTATTAATATTGAGTTGATCCTGCCTTTGCTGCTATAACAGCCTCCACTCTTCTGGGAAGGCTTTCCACTCTATGTTGGAACATTGCTGCGGGGATTTGCTTCCATTCAGCCACAAGAGCATTAGTGAGGTCGGGCACTGATGTTGGGCGATTCGGTCTGGCTCACAGTCGGCGTTGCAAGTCATCCCAAAGGTGTTCGATGGGGTTGAGGTCAGGGCTCTGTGCAGGCCAGTCAAGTTCTTCCACAACGATCTCGACAAACCATTTCTTTATGGACCTCACTTTATGCACGGGGGCGTTGTCATGCTGAAACAGGAAAGGGCCTTCCCCAAACTGTTGCCACAACATTTGAAGTACAGAATCGTCGAGAATGTCATTGTGTGCTGTAGCGTTAAGATTTCCCTTCACTGGAACTAAGGGGTCAAGCCCGAACCATGAAAAACTCTCTGATAACTCCAAGGAAGTGCAAGATTGAAAATTGGGTGTTTGGGTTAATTAAAACACCCCTTTTAAAGATAATTTAGGGGGTGCACGTCACAAAAACCCCCAAAATAAGCCCTCTGTGGTTGCTGGATTCTTCAGCCGCCATTTTGTTCGGCCTATTCAAGTATTGCTCGATTAGGAAACACGATCTGAAATTGGCGAAGAAAAATTTTAAAACAAATTAGCGATTTTTATAACTTAGTGTATTTATTCAAGCAAAGCATTAAACTTAACTTTTTTTCTACTGTTCGGACAATTTATACATACCTGCCAACCCTACCGATTTTATTAGTCAGACATACTGAATTTGGAAATTATTATTGGAAAAAAAAATAGTTGTTTTTTCAGTTTTGCGTTCGTTTCTCACGGCCAAGATCGTATTACACGCGGCTGCTTCTCCATTCTACAAAACTCGTGCCTGACCTTGATTTCTTATCTCGTCAGCGATTGGTTATTGCTTCCAAACTAAGCATGACCAATCAAAATGGGACGACAGGAAGCAGCGGGCATTCATTTCCAGACACCGCGCCATTGGCATTTCCCATTCATGGATCAAAGACTGCAGTTAACAGGGAGGACTCATGGCTTCAGTGCACGACAACAATGCAAACAGCAGAAAAGAAGAAAAAACACCCCCACGCTGGGTCAACGAGTTTAAACCAAGTTGGACAACAGAGTTCAAGTGTATGAAGGCTTCGCGTGAGGTTAACTGTAAATATGTTATGAAATCAGAGTGGCCAGTCATTTCATTCATAAAGATGTATCGGTGAGTTAATGTAAACTCTTGTGTACATGTATGGGCACATACATGTGGTGCTTGGACAGTGAGTAATTTATGGAAACGTGACTGAAGATCATGGTGTCTTGGAAAAATAAACATTGGTGAGTCGATCAACCATGTTAAGTTTTCTCTTTTTCACTATGTTGATAGATTTTTTCATATGTTGATATATTTCAGCTAACTGTGGTCTCAAAATGCAGGAGATTGCACCATTTTGCTTTATTTCTTTGAAAAATTTCCGAGGAGAAGTCCTTTTTTTTTGCCACAAACATACACAGTCTAGTGGCTTAAGGCATTTCCTAGGTAACCTCGCTGGGTTTTGAAGCCCCTATGTTTTTGGGCCTGTATGTAAGCTCCAGATTTGAAAATATCAGCAGTTCCGACTCTCCCCCCCCCAAAAAAGTGTTGATTTATCCAATTCGGACATTGCACGGGCGTTTCCCCGTGCATCGTTGTGTCGAGGGCAATTGGTAATCGCTTGCCAAGCCAGGCGTTCCGTTGGAGTGCTTACGCCACTTTTTGAGTTGTGTCGTGTAGTTGGTGTCCCGATCGGGATGTGCAGTCGACAGTTACTGCAAGGTAGAGTTTCGTATACAGCACACACTGACGTGGTACATATGGCTATATTTGGATCTGTACGGGCTCTCTGCGGATGTGGTGTAAAAGTTTCATCCCGTTTCTGATGGAGGTTCGTTCAGGTTTTCCTTTGTCCTCGAACCTGCTTCTAAAGCATTTGTTTATCGGATTTGTATGTTTCTCTTTGTGAGTTTCAGAGCCAATGCCGTTCGCCGTATTAATGTGTTTTCTAAATTATTGAGCCAATTTTTTTCCACCCATCACACCCAGCTGTTTATAAAGATTTAATGTTTGTGAACATATTCCTGAAACGTCGATATAAATGTATCGTTGTTTTTCGGTGAAAGCTACTCAAGGTTTCTGGGTTGTACACAGCAAGTACTGAAGTTGCTAATCAAACTGATTCCAGAAAAATTGCTGATATCGGCCACAAGAACGTACGTGTTTGTGTGGTGTGGTGTGTACATATGTGGGATGGAGTTCTCCCAGAGCGGACTCAAAGTATCCACCTTCGCCTCGGTAAGTGGTCACGATTCATGGACCAAGCTGTGAACTTTCTGTTCTCAAAGTTTTGTGCCGAGGGCTCTCTTCAGGAACCCGCTGAGTTGCTGAGCCCCAGACAACTTCCAAATGTAGTTCGTTTGTAATAATATTCCCAGGGATGGTTTTTAGCTTACCTCTAAAGTAGTTCCGGGGAGCGTATGTGATGCCATGTTGTCCATCCGTCCGTCCGTCCGTTCACAAATACTTGGAACTTCTTCTCAGAAAGTACACCTACGATTTCACTGAAATTTGACCACAACCTTCATCACCAAGGATGGTATAAAAAAACGGGGTCTAAAGGGGTCAAGAGAGGAAGTTTACAGAGGGGGTTGAGTGGGTTCCTCCGCCCCCTCCCCCCCAAAGAGGTATTTCCTTTCTTCTCAAACAATACACATAATTCCGATGAAACTTCATGACAATCATCATTACCCATGACGTACCAAAGTTTGTTCATGACATTAGAAAAATCTGCTCGAAGGGGATTTAAGGGGGTTGCCCCCCAAAATATGCATTTACTTTCAAGCTACACGCAATTCTGATGAAACTTGACCACCGTGATGTACAAACGTTTGTTCACGCCATTTAAAAAGATTGGGGTCTAAGGGGTTCTACGTGGGAGGGCGGATTTCCCCCCAAAATATGTATTTGCTTTCTTCTCTGAAGCCACACACACAATTTCGATGAAACTTGACCACAGCTTGTATCACCCGTGATTTGCCAAGGTTTGTACATGGCATTGGAAAAAACAACCCATCAGTATTTACTTTCTTCTCCATTATATAGTTTGTGGGTAATCCATGCCTACCAGTGATTGCCTGGTTATCTTATCCAGCCACTGTCACGTGAGCACCCAGAGGTATTGCCCCTCTGTTTAATATATCTCTGAGGTTCTTTATCATCATTCCTGGAGCTCCAACGATCACTGGTACAACTTTGGTATTCTTCAGCTTCCAGGATCTTCTCACTTCATTCTTGAGGTCTTGGTATTTGGTCATTTTCTTGATTTCTGCATCGTTTAGTCCAAAATCATTGGTAGTAACACCTCAATCAGCAATGCCGCCTTCTCTGTTTTTTTGTACCTAAGTATGATATCTGGTCGCAACACTTTGTTTTCGATGTTCATGCTCGATGGGATTATTAGTTCGTATGTGATCGGTAGGTACTTCCATGTTTTCCGTGATTACTTTTTGTTCATGTTCCCACAAATTTTCTGGAATGGGACATCAAAGTTTTTGCAGATGTGCCAGCAGATAACATTATAAACTCTGTGACGTTGTGTGTGCAGCTGTTCTGACATGAGGTTGTTTTTGTGTGTGTGTTTGGTCATTGAACACAACATATCATTCTCTTTCCTAACCCCGTCTCCACCCCTCACCTTCTCTTTTCTTTTTTTTCATACCTCTCTCTCTCTCTCTCTCTCTCTCTCTCTCTCTCTCTCTCTCTCTCTCTCTCTCTCTCTCTCTCTCTCTCTCTCTCTCTCTCTGTCTCTCTCTCTCACCCCTCCTCACATCCCTCCCTCCAGTGGTATAGCAACGTTTGGTGAGGCATAGCTCTCCCCACCTCACCCCCCCTTCCTCGCTCTTTCACCCTTCCTAGCTTCCCCTCCTCCTGCCACCTGTTTCTCCCTTCTCTCTCTCCTCTCTTCCTCTCCTTCCCTTCCCTCCCTCTCTCAACCCACCTCCTTCATACCCCCCCCCCCCCGTCAGCGAAGCGACGGGATGTATTTGCTTGTAAATAGCATATACTATACGTTCCTGCAAGCATACACTGTACCTATGTAGCCTTGTTTGTAAATCACATGCAAGGCACATTCGAAGGTATCAGTGTAGTCTTATGTGAATTACAATGACATTAGTCTACAATTTCCGAATACTGTACATGTTATATTATGTGGCATCTTTACCAGGGTTCCAAACGTCAGGAGCTATCGGCTCAGCTGGAAACAAGATGCAGGCAGGGTCAGTGGGAGTTTTTGCGATCTGAACAATCGATTCATATTTGAGGTTCACATTTGTAATTGTTTGTCATAATTTGAAGAGAAACACTTGTCCTATACGAGTGTTTCAAGTTGACATGATGAATTGCTTTTGAGATGCTCTGCATCGCAAAATTCAAAGCTCACATGGTCTAGTGACATTTGGCTTTGCAACTACTCGAGTATTTGAACCAAATAAAAAAAAAAAACTTGATGAAGAAATGCAGCTGTGAAGTAGTTTGCAAAATTTGACCACTGTGTTGCTTAGGTTTATAGAGATATTGTACTCCAGATGGAGCTCTTTGTGTTGTTTCCTTGTAACCTCGTGTGACGTTTGCATAATTATTGCGAGCACAATGTAATCAGTTCTGTGTTGCTGTTGGATACAGCTCTTGTCACAATATTTCAGGTCTAATTGTTTTCCGTTATGTTGACAGACAGACTTGCGTGACCAAAATATTGAGAATTACAACGGTGCTTGGTAGAGGGCATACCTCCACCAGGATGAACAATTTACGTTTTGTATCCCACTGATAGGCCAGATCGGGATCCAGACCTGAACCAAAATCTAATCGGGTTGTTCTTGTTGCCTAACCAAATCATCCATCTCGTTTTGTCATAACCCATCCACAACTTTTTGAGATATCATGCAATATATTGTTTTTATCCCCATCTCTCAATGGTGAAGAATCATGGAATAAAAAAAAAAATCTTCATCAAAATAGAATCGTTTTGTCCTTGTCATATACCCAAACTGTCCACCAAATTTCGTTCAAATCCGTACACAGCTTTTTGAGATATCGTTTTCACCAACAAACAAACATACAGACAAGCCGGTCGGCGACATGGGTGGTCGCTAGACTAAGGCAAATTTGAAATATGTAGATAAGAGAACACATCAGATGGCATTTTTGCCTTCGTTGTTCCATATAGGAACATGACGAGCAACTGTCCATTCATCATTTGTGTTCGATTCCCTAACCCTACGTTGGGGAATCCCAACGCGAACGTTGGGGTGAAAGCATATAGTAATATATAATTGCATACTAGTCATACAGTTTTTGACGGATCGGGCTGAAATTTTTTGACAAACAGGTTGTATTGATTATAGTGCGCATAAAAGCGCGGAAGCCGATTTTTGATTTTCGAATTTTTTTTCTTTTCGGATTTCTTCAAAAATATCAAAGGCCCGTTGCTAGGCAACGGTGGCATCCATAGCAACGGGTGCTCAAAAGCATACAACTAGATCCTGGTATGAACCTACCAGTCAAGTTTCATCAAAATCGGTTGACTCCTCTGGCCTGCAGAGCTGTCCATTACATACATACATACAGACAGATGGAAAACCTGAGAATAAGGGTAGTCTAGCGACCACCCAACAAACAGACAGGGGTGAAAACATAACCTCAACTTTCAGTGGAGGAGGTAACTAGTAGGTATACCCTCTTTATGGGTAGTTGATAGGATGTTATGGGATTTGATAGGATAAAAAGGCCATGTAATAATGACAATCTTGTGATGGAATGGCACCAGGGTGTGTTCAGTTACCAAGCAGCTACCCATCACTTGCCAAGCCAGCCATTCCTTATCAACGTTTCAGATGGAATGCTTGCTTGAGTGCTTCAGCCACTTGGTGAGCACTGCACAATTAACTTTGTAACTCTCTCAATTGAGTGCAGCCTGTGGCTACTGGTTGCATCATTGGTTGGGACGCGGCTATGCCGCTGATGCAGTGTCCCCCTTCCCAGTACACTGGTGCTCATTTTGCCGACCTCAGAAGGATGACAGGCTGAGTCAACCTCCTGGTGTATATCAATTCAGTGGCCAACGGGGCTTGAACTCAGGACCCTAGGATCCCAAGCCACCACTCTAACCACTAAGCCAACATCAGGCTTAACTTGGTAACTGAACACACTGCAGATGCACCACCCTCCT
Source organism: Eptatretus burgeri (assembly GCF_056783735.1). Classification (NCBI taxonomy): domain Eukaryota; kingdom Metazoa; phylum Chordata; class Myxini; order Myxiniformes; family Myxinidae; genus Eptatretus; species Eptatretus burgeri. The sequence goes on along the minus strand of NC_140963.1, from coordinate 120,305,750 downwards.
TCTGATATACCTGTCAAGATGGGTGATGGGATGATTTGGAATTTGGCTAAGGTGCTGGCAATAGCTCACCTACTCTTCGGAAAGAACGCTGAGATTTTCAAAGTCCATTATCTAATGCTAGCAGACAGGACTCCCAGTTTAATGTCTATCTAAGAAACGCCACACACAATGATGCCTCGTCCTGCTTGTGAAACACCAAGATGACAGTTTATAGTTCGGTTGAAATGTGAACTCTGGTTAACGAGCTTTCGGTGGGGGAGGTCAGTGATTTATTTATGTTGTCCTTTTTATTTGTATAGACAAGCTGAAACCTGTGAATGAAAGGGGAACTTATTATTTAACAAACCAAACTATAAATGTGCAGATAGTCGGCTTTAGTTTGATACCACGTGGGATTAATCACATGATTGTCTTAAAAATAGTAAAAATAAACAGTCACCAAATTAATTTTTCCACGGCTAAACATGCAGGGACATAGTTATAGTCAATAAGCAATCGACTTCCCATCAGTGCAAGCATGGTTTACCAACATGGTGGTGTTCTCTTGCAACCAATCAACTTCCCGTGAAGTCTTGTGTGCGTTGTACCAATATGACGGCGTTCATCTGCCAATATGGATAAATTTTGCCTTGAAAATGTACACTGATCAGGAATCGAAAGGAAAGCAATAGTTTGATGCAAAAGAGCAAGTTGTAAAGAAGTGAGCAAAGCACCACTTTGGAGGAGTGGAGAGCACAAAACCATGTCTATTCTGAATTTTTTTTTGTAAACAGTCAAGGCTCATGGAAGAGAGAGAGAGAGAGACAGTGAGAGAGAGAGAGAGAGAGAGAGAGAGAGAGAGAGAGAGAGAGAGAGAGAGAGAGAGAGAGAGAGAGAGAGAGAGAGAGAGAGAGAGAGAGAGAGAGAGAGAGAACACTGAATGCAACAGGACATAAGTAACTGTAGAGAGAAAAGGGGTGGGGTCAATAACGGCAGTAAAGTTGATGGGGGAGACTTGGACAAACAATGGGGGGGGGGCAGGAAACGATGCATGGAGTGGATAAGATGGATACAGAAGGAAAATCCCAGGAAGGAAAAACTGGAAGGCTAAGGGCTTTGGGTGGGGGTTGACAAGGATAGAAAAGATCATTGTTTTGGATTGGGGGGGAGGGGGGTGGGGAGTGGTGATCCAAGATGGTGGTGAACAGCTGCCTTGAAGACCTGGAGGGAAGAATGAGATTGAAGAGGATGTGAAAGTTGATTTCACATATGGGGAAAGAAAGGAACAAATGAGTGGAGGTGGGCAGTGATACTAAATATGGGTAGTTTCACCAGAAGGGGTTGATGGTGGACCATGTGCATCCGGCAAACATCTGGGGGAGGGAGGAACAAAGCATGGAAAGAGCAGAGGGTGCAAGACCAGAAAGGAGGTGGTAGAAGACAGAGACCACCTGTGATGGGAGAGTGACAGACCCATAGATACAACTTCATCGTGGGAGAGTTCAATAATTTTGAAGGCCTTGGTTTCCATGACGTCAAGCTGAGTAAGATGTGAGGCAGGGGAACCAGCCCACAAGGCAGAGCAGTACCCCCATCAAGCTGTGCATTAAGGCCTTGAAGGTGGATAATTCATGTGTGCCAAGGAATGACTTTGTATGACAGAGGATGTCCAGTTGGTAACTCGCTTTGGAGGCAAGTTGAAATGTGGTAATTGTGGAGGAGGTGGGGGGGGAGGATGCCAGATGGTTGCTTTCGGAGAGTGAGAGTGAGAGATGTGTCTTGATTGAAAGACATATTCCAAGTGTTTGACCAGCTTGTGAATTTGTAAAAGTCTTGAGAGAGGATAGAGTCTGCAGCCTGCCTGTCTGAAGGATGCGGGATGCCATGACAGAGGGTGGAGTAATCAGCAAACAGATAAATGTGTTTTTCCAGAGAGTCAGAGAGATCATTAATGAAAATCAGGAATAGGATTAGGCCCAGAATGCTGCCTTGGGGCACCCCAGACTTGACAGGGAGAGTAGATGAAAGGAATCCGTTGAGAGCCACATATTCACTACGAAAGTTTGAAAGTTCAATCTTAAGGTTGGATAGATGTTTTCTGGCTCTTCTGAGAGTGGACACACACACACACACATACACACACACACACACACACACACACACACACACACACACACACACACACACACATACACACACACACACACACACACACACACACACACTTGTTGCAGGCTTTTTGGAATGAACTGAGATTGCCTTCCAGGAAGTTAAGGCAAAGGAAAGCAGAGCAACTGCCCCACCACAGGATTCAGTGTACCATGGGTGGGAGGAAGGGTTGGATAACTGAAGACGAGATGGGATAAATCTGTGCATAAGTGAGAGCAGGTTTTTGTGGAAGAATTCCCAGGCTGAGTTAATATCAGGGGCAGTCGGTAATGGGAGACCAGTCCTGAAGAGAGATGGCTGCTTGCAGTCCCTGTGAATCTGCCTGAATGAACTGGCAGACTCGCTGGCATTGAGGCAGCTCTCTGAGAATAGCCAGAGAGATCTTGACTCACAGGCAAATGATCAGATGAATAATTTGGAACTGAGGATAAAGACCCGGTCACACCTTGACGTTTTAGCCAACGTATGCCGATTTTTGAATTTTTTTTCTAAAACGCTGGCACACGTTGAATACGTTATGGGTAAGTTTTGATAACATTGAGAGCATGCTGAAAAACACTGCCATACGTCGTTGTACGTTGGCTTTAAACGTTGTACTTTTTGGTTGTCCTCAAATTTTTTCATGCTTGAAATTTCACGACGTATGCCGGCGTATGACTCGCACGTTCCGCTACGCTGGCCACAAGTTGTATGCACGGTCTGCGATCGTTGACAGACGTCAACACATGCTACTTGTAAGTTAATCATAAGTTGAGACACGCCAAGGTAATGTTTAGCGTACCCGAAACTTATTTCTAACCTATGATTAACGTGTTGTTGGCACGTTACGCGATCATTGCCACACGTCGACAGACGTTACTTTTAAGTTACTCATAGGCTGAAAGACGTCGGTATAATGGATCGTCCTTGCGTCAGCGTCCACGGCCACGGCCAGGACACTTATTTGCAGCATTCTTCAAACTTTTCTTCTGCATGATGAGGATGTTCACACTTCGATGTCTAGCTTGGCTATGATTCCAATTGTCCATCGGCAGCGTCTATTTAAAATAGTCGAGTTTGAGCATTTTAACACGTTCAGAAGAAACGCTTCAAATTTCCAAACCCCAGTGTCAAAAAACAAAGGCGAGTGACAGCAATTTAAATCGTTCATTGTAAACAATGAAAATAGCTGAGTGGTACCGTTTAAAAGTCATTGAGTGTAAAAAAAATCCAATTGTTGAGCGCAAGCGTCTACTTTCAATAGTGGAGATGCAGCCATTTCAATCGTTGAGTGGCAGCCGATGAATAGCAAACCCCACGTCACCGGCAAAGATAAACTGCCGCATGATATGGATAAGTTAGGCTATCGTTGGGCATAGTTTGTGAACGCCGGCTTCACGATAATTATTCGTTGGTATATCGTATCTATAAGTAATCAAAGCGCTCTATGCACATTATTAGTTCATTGTGCATTTGTCCAACCCGTTATGAATAGACCTAAATCGTAAAAACAAGCCATAGCTCATTGTTGAAAAAGCCCCATAAAAAATTAGCCGCGAAGAACTTCAAACAATGGTGAAAAGATGTCTCCTACCCGTGGACATGCGGACGCAAGGACGATCCATCATAACCCACACCCTCCCCCTCACACTCACCTACTACTGCCAACATGAACAAACTACTACTAATACTAATACTAATACTGATACTGATACTGATACTGTTACTGCTGACATGGACATCGACTCAAAAAGGACTCGAAAACACTGTTGGGTTCCCCTTTTATGAGCAGCATTTTTATATACCAATTCCCAAAACCGCTGTGAACACGTCTTTATATGGCAGTTGTAAGTTAGAAACACGTTCATTTTTTTTTTTGTCGACCGGAAGACGTCATTGGAATACGTCTACATACGTCGATGTGTGTTGGGACTACGTAAAGAATTGGTTCAAAGCACGTCAAACATAAGTTAGAAATAAGTTTCGCGTAAAAAAGACATTACCGCGACGTGTTTCGACTTATGAGTAGCTTATAAGTAGCGTTTGTGGACGTGTGTAAGCGTCCACATATCGTGTGTAAAACTTATCCCCATCGCATGCAGAACGTGTGTCATACACCGAGTACGTCGTAAAATTTTGAACATGTTTAAAATTTCTTGATGTACTCTACTTACTACGACGTATGATAGCGTACTTTAGCGTTCTACTCACGTATACCAAACTTACTCATACCGTATTTGACGTGCCCCAACGTTTTAGACACATTTTTCTTAGGTCGGCATACGCTGGCAAGATCGCCAAGGTGTGACCGCGATGTTGACACTTCCATTTCTACGGCAGTTATGATTCGAATCGTTGTGTGTCAGCCTTTTAATAGGCTACGTCACGACATCGTCGGCGATGCGTGCAACGCGCTATGCCTAAGTTAGACTATCGTTGGGTATCGGTTGTGTAGGCCGACAACAGGTTCAGCATTCGTTGGTATAAGTTATCTATAACACAACGAAACGTTCTGTGTCCGTTATCAATGCGTTATACATAAGACCAAGTCGCTATGAATACGTCCGAATCTTTAAAAAAAAACATCAAAAGTTCAACGTAAGCCAGTGTTTTACATACATTTAATACGTTGCCATCGCTGGCTAAAATGTCAAGGTGTGACCGGGCCTTAAGCAGAAGACATTTAAGGGGAAGTTGGTCATCACCAAGTCCAGAAGGGAGGATTTGCCATTGGGAGAAATCCAGGTGGGACAGTTCACAGATTGAGTCAGTCCCATGGAGTCACAGAAATCCTTTGCTGATGTGCCATGACTGGTGAGAGAGGTGCTAACACCCAGGCAATTTAAATCTCCATGGATAAGAAATCACCACAAATAATTGAAATCACCACATATGAGGATTTGGGATGAGTGGTTAAAAGTTGGTCTATGTAGAGAGAGAGAGACAGATAGATATAGATGGAGTCATCACTGTTTGTAGGATGGTACAACACACAGACAGACAAGCGGTGGGAGTGGAGCGGGAGTGACAGCCAAATATACTCGGGATTTTGGAGGTGCAAGAGTAGGACATGGAGACTGAGAAATGGAGTTCTTGATGTAAAGAGCAATTCCGCTGGCAGGATGGGGTTCAGGTCGATCAAACTGGAGGAGACAATAGCCAGGGAGAGATACAAATGAGTCAGGGACGTCCTGTGGGAGGAAGGATTCAGTTAAAGAGCTATAAGAGGATGGGGGTGATGGTGAAGCTTGGATAGGGAGGGTTGAGGGGGAAGCTTGAAGAAGGGAGTGGTGAGGGGGGAAGCTTGGAGATGGTGGAGTGAGGGGGGATGCAGAAAGGGGGGACATGGAGTGGAGAGATGCTGAAGACGAGGGGGCACGTAGGAGGAGTGGGGTTGGAAGGACGTGGGCTTGTAGGAGATGTGTGCGAGGGAACTGATACAGAGTGGTTTGATATTGTAAAAGTCCATGAAGTGGATTTGATTATTGTACAAAGCCAACCTCTGCAAGCTGGGCATCATACCATACCCATATTTAATATTCTAAGATAAAGATAATGGGATGGGTGGAAGGAATTGTTGCTGAAGGCATGGAGGAAGGTCACGCTGTCAGAACCAGTGGATGGATGACAGACCACACGGTTCTGTGAGAAACAGGTTTGCAATATATGCCTTGTGAAGGAGAAAACATGGAAGAATAGATCGTGATGATGAACATGTGGCGTGCTCATGCCAGAGAGATAAAAGAGTTGAAGCATTTCATTAGGTTTTCGAAAGCTTTTAAAGGAAGAAGGAAGAAGCATTTTCTTCAATTATGATAATGAGAAAATGATTGCGGAAAAGGAGAGATGTACAGCAAGTACAGGTAGAGGCAGAATAAGATTGTGGCAGAGTGAAAGTTTCTTGTGGTTTTCTTTCCTTTTTTTTGAAGTGATGGGGAATAGGATACCGTTGAAAAGGCAGAAAGGACAACATTTTTGGAAAAAATATAGACAAACACGATGACAAAATAACCTCAAAACTGCGACGATTAAGCTCCGGCTATCAGAGAAGGCCCAAGGCTGCACACAAATGAATTCAACAAATATTGACAACAATCACGATTTATCATGGAAATTTTTTGATGTAAATACAAACAGCACACAGAAACGAAAATTTAACAGAACTGGAACGGCACTCTTCAATGTTGCGACATTGCCAAATATGCCTCTCCCCACATTATTACATCATTATAATACTTGTACCAAGTTTGATTGAAATCCCTGAACCCAGATTCAAAATATAAAATGATTCTGGCTGCCAGACCATGCATACGATCAGGTTGAAATTAAAAAAAATGTTACCCATGACTACAAGATCATAATTGTGCTGTTTCACGTCGATTGATAAAGCGGTTCAAGAGAAAGAGTTTTTTTTTTTTAAAGACTTTCGATCAATCCAACATGGCTGCCTGCCAAACCATGTGACCGATGACATCACATATTGAGAACTTTTTGTTCATCATGGATAGGTGATCATACCTGTAAAATTTCACCTCCATCTGTTTTGCCGTTTCAGAGAAGAAAATGTTTGAAGGTTTTTATGTTAAAAACAATATGGCTGCCAACCCACATGACCAATGACATCATCAATTTGTTTCCCCCATGCAATTTGGCTCAAGCTGACCCTCAAAAATGTTCATACTGATCGGCTAAAGCGTGTGACTAATGCAATTATGACGTCATAACAAAGCCACCTATGACATAAAAAAAATCACACTTGTTTCCCATGGAGAGTATTTCACATGTGCCAAGTTTCAATTTTTACCATGGAGCAGTTTCAGAGATACAGAGGTCCAAAATTTTTCCTTTTTTCCAACATGGCTGCCACACCACGTGACCTATGACGTCATAATTATCATTAAAACATTCTTCGTGAGTCGTCGCACCTGTGGTGAAAATGTTATCTCAATTGGCAAAGCGGTTATAGAGAAAACAGAGGAAATTAGCACGGAAGGACGTACGTACGTAGGGATGGACGGACAACCCGAAAACATAATGCCTCCAGCGACTTTGTCAGTGGAGGCATAAAAACACAACGGGTCTGGTTCGGAAAGCTTAACTTTGATTTCAGGTGGAAGGAGAGCTGTGGATTGGACCGACACATGGAGGAGCAATCCCGAAATGCAAGGGAATTGCTCTGTCGATTAGCGAGAAGCCTCACTAACTGCCAACTCGGAAAAACTGACATTTGCTTAGCTGAACTTTGGTTTACTCCAAAATTTTCAACGGACAAATTTGACATCTTTCTGGCACGTGTTTGTGAGATCTGTCACAATTAACAACCTATGCTGTTACTCGTGTGTATCCATTGTTACCTTCTCTCAGGCTCACAACTCAAATAAATGACTTGTAATTTTTATTTAAACATCTGTCGGTGTACTTCCTTAATTCCCCAACGATGGCCCCCCATATGCTGCAATGTTCATGTATTTCATCATGTCGTGTTGTTATTAATGCAAACGCACAGGGTTTTTCATGCAAGACTAGAGAGGAAAAGATCTCTTCGGAGAGCACTTTTCTGCAACTCGGTGAAGCATTAGTTTATTGTCAAAGCAATAATAGACTGGGAAAGCATATGTGCCTTTGGTCCCCAACGGATCCCAACATGAGGCCTGCACTAATCAGCATGACACTCGAAGTACCTTTTGCCTTGTACGTCTCTGAATTCCCATGAAATTAAGTTTTCTAAATGTTTTATCATTCATTAATTAATTATTCATCATATCGTATCATTGGATAATAATGATGATGACGATAGGTCAAATAAGTTAGGCTCCCTGATTTATTACATCAGTCTCGTTCTAACACTCTCAGTGCTGCATCAGAATAAGTGAGGGTACAACACATAATAGGAGTTATTGTAAAACAAATCCAACTTAGAAGTGGAGATGGTCGAGTGTATTTAATTACATAATGGTTCCTGCAAGCATATACAATCCTCTACTATTTTGTCATATCGATGTTTTTTGTTTTTTAATGCTGCCACAATTACAAATTGGCTCCAATTCTCTAATACTTGGATGTGCCTCAGGCCAAGATATTGTTGCAACCATGTGGAAAATATGAAAGAAATGCATCCAGTCATTTTCGAGCAAAGGCTATGGATGGACGTACGGATGGATATGACCCAAAATATAAGCTCCCTGCCAGGCCGATGCCTGGTTGGGGCTAAAAGTGAAGGTGAAATCATATCATTAAAATGATCGGGCGGGTACTTTCTCCTGAAGTATAACATATCGATCAGAAAAAGTAAATTCAAAATGGATCTTCCAAACCACAATGGAATCGTGTGCAAACTTTAGAGATGCAAACCATTAAAAGGAAGAACTCGATGAAATGTGATGGAAACCTGTGATGTTTGAGACATGGATAACAGAAAATTATAAAGATTTTGAGAATGCTTGGACAAGGCACAATGTACAGTACATGTCTAATTAAATTGAATGGAGAGGCTAGTCGACAGTCATTATGAGAAACAAATATAGAAAATGCAAACTGAAGGAGTATGAATGCGAGAGTCCCATGGGAGTCGGGACAGCCACATTCGGGTAGAGCAGCTGGTAATCTGAATCGTCAAGAAGTGGGCAGCAATGCTTTACAGTGTCTTCGTCTCATGGTGGAGTTTGAAGGATAAGGACATTAGGACACATCCATGCATCTGTACATGAGTTACAAAGACGTTAGTAGACGATGGACAAATGAACACAGCAGATGCAATTTGAGTTTGGGATCCCCAGCATCTTGATCTATGTTCTCAGTTAATAGAATGCCAAACAGCCCAGCCCAAACTATTCACAGTGATTTCAGTGCAGTTTAAACATCTGTCTTGATACAAATGCATACTGCTTAATCCTTCAACTCCAACACAGAGGCAATGGTTGATTTTCACCAGGTGCAAATCCTTCTTTGGCACACTTGAACTATCCAACTATGAGGTCTTAATCTGCACCTTGGTGAGAGAACTGCTCTCCCCTTTGGACTGGGGCTCCTGCCTCACACCTTGCTCAGCTTGATGCCGTTGAAACCATTTCAGGACTTTCAGGATTATTGGAATATCCCGCAATGAAGCTGAATCTATGGGCCTATCACTTTCCCTTTGCAGACAGGTGTATAGTCTCTGTTTTCTACTGCCTCCTTTCTTGTCTTGCATCCTCTGCTCTTTCTATGCTTTGTGCCCCCAGGATTTGCAGGACGCATGCAGTCCACCGTCAACCCCCTTTTGGTGAAACTCCCAAAATCCAGTCATTGCTCACCTCCATTCATTTAAATCTAGTTTTTCTTTCCTGTGGAACCAACTTCCATCTTCTCTTCAATCTCATTCTTCCTTCCAAATCTTCAAAACAGCTATTCATCACCATCTCAGATCATCCCCCAACCAAAACCATGATCTTTCCAGCCCTGTTAACCCCTCCACCCCAAGCCCACTTCCCTCCAAATTTGCACATTTTCCTTCCTGAGAGTTTGCTTCTGTATCCATCTTGTCGACCCCATGCGTCCCCCCCTACCCCTCATTCCCCCCCCCACACCCATTATTTGTCCAACTCTCCCACTATTTTGTCCTTCAACCCTGCTGTTGGCATTTCTCCCTCTCCACCATTCTTTTTGTTCTGTTGCATCGTGATCCGTTCAGTGTTCTCGCTTTTCCACGAGCCATGACTCCACACAAAATAATATGATATCGGCCTCATGTAAAAATAAGTAATAAACTCAACCATGGAGACTAGCCTGCTCACGATAAATATCTCGCAAGAGAAGGTCAAGCACCCCTGGCTAAAGCCTCTGCCTGGGCTTAGCTGGGTATTTAGCACAATCTCCAATAGGTGAGAGTGCCATCATTTGGCATGATGTGGCACAGGCATGGTCGTCCAAATGGTCCATGTAAATTTTCATGCACATCCTTGTATTATTTGGTCAGTGGAACAATTCCTGCTGACATCTCACCAGAAGAGAAATTTAAATGAAAATCAAAACCCAAAATCCAGATTGCTTGGAGTCGAACATGTTCCCAGGAAAGAAAGCGATCCAAAGCAAGAGGTTATTACTCGTGGAGAATATATAGGATTTTGATATCTTCATGAAAGAGATTGCTTGTCTGTAGGCATGACGAACTTTAACGGCTGCCGTGTTCAACAGTGTGCCATTTTGTCACGGCTGGCTTGCACAGCCTACGACTGGTTGCACTTCCTCAGCTCATTTCATCCCGCTCTGCCATCGAGTTTGTAAGAAATTGAGAAACCAAAAAAAGTTAAGGACAAACATTCTTGATAAACTTGTGCAAGAATTAAGTATCAAGTCATGTTTAATGTATATTTTAAACAACGAATGGAGTCCAGTTACAAGGGGAAAATATTGCATGAAATCAAATTATTTATTTTCCACCAATCCATGAGCTACGTTAAGTTCCTCAATTCGTTTCAACTCTACAAGTGAGGGATTACTTTTGATACCTGGTAGAATTCTTTAATTGCGATTATTAAGTTATAATGTGTAAGTATGTACCAAACACGTGTGTTTATGTATTCAATCCCAAGTTGTAAGGTCTACAGACAATATTCATTTTGAAAAAGGAAAATGTAGGCATACAATTCTTGAAGAATGTTCGACTGTTCTTTCCCGTTTGTAAAATGTCCTTTGAACCTTCTCAATGCCAGCATCAGAATAATCTGTCAATGTAATTCAGAGCAAAAAAAAAAATGAATAGTTTTCCTGTTCCTTCAAAAACTGCAAGGATTTTATTTCTTTAAGCAAAATACATCATTATTTATTTATTTATTCATTCATTTTTGCTTCTGCTTTTCATCTTGTGCTCATTGAAGTCTTTGGGATTGAAAGCCCCGAGGGTAATTGCTATTTTTATTTTTGCAACTCTTGCAGGAGGAGGAAGCACAGGGACTGCTTCACTTTATTTGAGGATTTTCCCATCTGATTCTCTTTCTGTTGATTGCTCAATCCAATCTGACATGACTGATTCTGTGCTGGGTTATGCAAAGGTAGTACTGCATGTATTTAAAGCACCCAGCATCAATGTGTGAAGTCAAACTATGCAGGCCACAGACAAAAACCTAGAATATACAGTGCCTGTAGAAAGTCTGCACCCCTTTTGAAATTTTCACCTTTTGTTGCCTTATAGCCTGGAATTGAATTACATCAAATCAGACCTTTTCCACCGAGGCGACCAACAGGTGACAGGCGAAAACATCGGGTTTTCGAATACTGGGATCCAGTATCTACCTACCTACCTGTGATCCAGATCCTACCTGTGCTATGCCCATGTGTGCCTTAGGACTGTACAGGTTAAGCCAGAGTGCCCAAATGCTAGAGTGCTGATGATTTATGTTCTTGATGGGCTCGCCCCTTAAATTGCTAGAGAACAGCACAGCACAAGGGCATTTGGGATGGCTGTGGGGGTTATTCGGGCACTGTGGGTTGACTATTACTTGAGTGTGTTCCAAAAACCCAGAGAGCTAAACTGGGAGGTACAACCATGCCAGGCAGGTTGAGGGATCGGAAACGGACAAAGTATAGTCAGAAAATCATCTATGGCAGCGGGTGGATGAGGCACAAATTAGTGATTGCTAATATACTTGCAGAACGGTATGAAGTGCACTCCGCCTTAGGGGGGAGACCGGTTCAAGCAAACACCGCAATCTACAATAGGACTGGCAACCACTGCAGATTATTTCTGCCATCGAGAGGCAACTGCCCGAGTTCGCTCGATCAGATGATGATGATGATTTTCCACCTATATATATACACATCGTAACCCGCAACCTCCAAGTGAAAAACACATTCTACAAATTTTCGAAAATTAATTAAAAATACAAAACTGGAATATCTTGGTTGGATAAGTGTCCACCCCCCCTTATATTATCAATTGTAAGTAAGCTCAGGTGCAACGAATCACCTTAAAAATCACACCAAGTTAATTGACCTCCACCTGTATTAAATTGTAGTGATTCTGATTATTTCAGAATAAAATCAGCTGTTCCTGTAAGTTTCCTCTGCTAGGTAGTGCATTTCACAGGAAAGACTCAACCATGAGTACTAAGGAACTTTCAAAAGACCTCCAAGATAAAGTTGTGGAAAGGCACAGATCAGGTGATGGGTATAAAAATATTTCAAAGGCCTTGAATATCCCTTGGAGCACAGTCAATGCAATCATAAAGAAGTGGAAGCCATATGGTACCACCAAGACCCTGCCTATATTAGGCCGTCCCTCAAAATTGGATGACCAAGCAAGGAGGAGACTGATCAGAGAGGCCACCAAGAGGCCAATGGCAACTTTGAAAGAGCTTCCGGTTCCGGGTTTTGAGGCAAGGGCTGCTTCTCTCAGGGGTCTCTTCCAACTTTCTCAAAGTTAAGTTTCCGGTCGTTACATGTCACGTTTTAACTGTTTATTGTCTGACCTACATGTTTACTGTGTGTTCCTAGTTCGGTTTTGTTTTTTAAAAAAATTGTGCTATTTTGTGAGTTCTCGTTGACCTTGTCTTATCAGGTTTCCTTGAGGCCTACCCGTCCTTCCCATCCAGGTGTACAATCGTTTTTATTTGCATTCTCTCCCTATTACCATCAATTCCTATTTTCCCCACTTTTCCCACCCCTCCCCCCATTAGTGTAGTATATAGTATAAAAATCGTGCAAATTACGATACAAGCATCAAATTTGGCATTTCTGTTCTGCAGGGCTTTCTGATTAAATCTGCCCGATTGGCCATTTGAAAATCCAAATTTTGAAAAATTTGAAAAAAAAAAAACCCCAAAAACATTTGAAGTCACAGCTGGCTGAAATTCTTGAAGCGCAAGTGAACATCCCAGACAGAGAACCAAGGGGAGATGCAGTCATCATTGATGGCTCAGCACTTATCAATGCCCTACCTCCACACACTTCAAAGATATTTGATGACTATGCTAAAGAAGACATCATCCCAAAGGTGGAATCCTATGGTGCCAGGTACGAGAGGGTGGACATAGTGTTTGATGTGTACAAGAAGTCAAGTCTGAACTCCGAGGCAAGGTCGAAAAGGGGGCAAGGAATCAGAAGAAGTGATGGGAACCAGTGAGGCCCCAAGTTATTGGAGAAGCTTTCTTCGAGATGACAACAACAAGTCTGAGCTGTTTCACTTCCTTGCAGAAAAGATGTGTGAAGCCCAGACGACAAGCACAGTCATTGTCACAAAAGGAGAAGATGCCATTAGCAACACAAGGAAGTCACTGGATGCTGTGTCTCCATGTTGTGATGAAGAAGTTGACACTCGAATATTTGTACACGCCAGGGATGCAACGACGGATGGTAGCAAGTCCATTATCATTAAGGCTAATGACACGGACGTACTCGTCATAGCAATATCTGTACTGCCATCCTTACAGGAACTAGGTCTTGAGAACATGTGGATTGCCTTTGGCCAAGGAGCCAAGGCACGATGGATTACAGTCCATCAGGTAGTTTCTGCAATAGGGCCTGAGAAAGCTCGAGGGATCCCATACTTCCATGCGTTCACTGGATGTGACGTCGTGTCTGCCTTCCGGAGTAAAGGGAAGAAAACTGCATGGCAGACTTGGAACGTCTTTGATGATGTTTCTGAAACATTCACCAATCTCAGCCAGCATCCAACATTGATTCGTGATCTTGACTTTTTTGAATTTTTTTTTTCTCTCAAATTTAAATAAAATTGGATTTTCAAATGGCCAATCGGGCAGATTTAATTAGAATTCCCTGGAGAACAAATGTGCCAAATTTGATGCTTGTATCATCATTTGCACGATTCCTCTCAAAAATTGCTGTTATCTGCCCCACTACATCTATCCATCCCAACTACACCATCTGTTTCTTGTCTTAAATTAAAAAATATATAACAAAAAAACACAACAACCCTTTCTCCCTCCATACCTACAAGTACCAATCCTTCTTCTCCTTTTCCCTCTTCTCCTTTTCCCTCTTCTCCTTTTCCCTCTTCTCCTTCTTCTTCTTCTCCTTCCTCCTCCATTTGCCAGCACACCATCTTCCTTCTATTTGAGCTGACTCATTCTCACCATTACCTTCACGATATCTTCCTACAACATTCCATTCCCTAATCTTACCTAATCTTCAAAAATCCATCAAAAAAAGAATAATTTTCCTTGTGTCCTTTCTTCCTATGCATCTTCCGAAATCTCTCTCTCTCTCTCTCTCTCTCTCTCTCTCTCTCTCTCTCTCTCTCTCTCTCTCTCTCTCTCTCTCTCTCTCTCTCTCTCTCTCTCTCTCTCTCTCTCTCTCTCTCTCTCTCTCTTTCTCTTTCTCTTTCTCTTTCTCTTTCTCTTTCTCTTTCTCTTTCTCTTTCTCTTTCTCTTTCTCTTTCTCTTTCTCTTTCTCTTTCTCTTTCTCTTTCTCTTTCTCTCTCTCTTTCTCTTTCTCTTTCTCTTTCTCTTTCTCTTTCTCTTTCTCTTTCTCTTTCTCTTTCTCTTTCTCTTTCTCTTTCTCTTTCTCTTTCTCTTTCTCTTTCTCTTTCTCTCTCTCTTTCTTTCCCCCCCCACCCTCTTCCTGGTACTTTTCATCGATAACGATACACCTCCTGTAACCACGTGTTTCTGCTGGATCTGTTTCTACCCTCTGCGTTTACCAATCCAAATTCACCATTCACCTCACGATTTTTTTTCTTCAACCTTTCCTTTACCTAAACTTATGCAATCATTATCAAAAAAAAAAAAATAACAATAAAAACAGTCTCTTACAATGCTTCATCTTGCTCTTTCACACGTGTGGTACTCATGACTGTATCATAATTCACGACTCTTTTTCGACTTCAACAGACTGCTCTCAATTCGACGTTTCCTTCATACCTTGTTGAAAAAAAATACAATTGTTACAGTGTTTCTTCTCTCCATTCTCTTGATTCACCTTTATTGCATCCCTCAAGAAATGTCTTTAGTCACATTTCTGAACTAAAATATAAAACCCAGTTTGCAATGCATGTTCACTTTCCATCAATCATCCTTTTTTTCCAACTTCAGTGCCAATTCACCCCTCTCAATGCAACCATTACACTCTTCTCCTCCAAGCCTCCCTCTCACCTTTCTCAAAAACTTCCCACTCACCCTTCTCCCTCCATTCACCCCCCTCTCTCACCCTTCTCAAAGTTGCCCCCCCTCACATCCACAAAGCTGTCTCCTTCCCCTGCCCTCTCTCCTCCATCTCACCACTCTAACTCCTCAAATCCTTAACTGCCTTATGCCTCCTCTCTTATTACTCCCCACTGCACCTCAAACCAGCAACACAGAGCCTTTTCCCCTCATCCGACCACCTCCCTTCGCTCTTCTACAATCACCCACACTCTATCAACAACTCTCCTTACTCCCTTGTCCTACCCTCCGCCTCCTCTACCCTCCCCTGCACCCAAAGCCTCCTCTCCTCCCTCTTCATTAACAGTGTGGACCTCAAATATCTGGGGCCTTCGCTCAAACCTGACAGATCTTTCTGTCCAGGTTGCCACTGACAAACCAGATGTAATCTGCCAAACAGAAACTTTCCTCCCTCAAGACGTTTCTGACTCCCAGGTATCTCTGCCTGGTTACTCCCTCTTCCGCTATGACAGACCTGAGCCTTGTCCTGGTGGAGGAGTTGCTCTCTTCATCAAATACACTATTCCTCACTCGCCATGCACTGCCCTCACTCCCCCACACAGCCAGGAATACTTCTGGCTACGGCTTCCCTCCACTCCCGCCTCATGTTTTATGTGTGCTGTACAATCCACCAAACATTGGTAACTCCATTTACACCTCGCTATCCGAAAACATGGACCAACTTCTATCCTCGCATACGAACTCACTCTTCCTCATATGTGGTGACTTCAATTGTCATCATGCCAGTTGGCTGGGTGTGGGTACTTCTCTGACCTGCCATGGCTCTTCAGCAAAGGACTTCTGTGATTCATTGGGACTGACTCAATCGGTCAACTTCCTCACCAGGATCTCAACCAACGGTACTCCATCTCTTCTGGATCTGATTCTGGATCTGATTCCATTAAAATATCTGCTGTTCTTCCTCTGCTCCAATCGGTTCTTCTGACCACGTGCTTGTCAAAGTAGACATCACTCTGGCTGTTATGAGAGAACCACGTCAGCGCCGTCGAGTGTGGCATTTCACTCAGGCTGACTGACAGGGTCTCCAAGCAGCCATCAAACTTCTCAACTCGTCCCCCATCACTACTTTCCACAACATCAACTCGTCCTGGGAATTCTTTCAAAGAAACCTGCTCCCTCTCATGCACAGATATTTCCCCTCTCATCTTCAGCTGTCCGACCCTTCCTCCCACCCACGGTTCAGTGAAGCTTGTAGCGAGGCAGTTGTCCTGAAACAACTTGTCTTTGCCTTATAGAAAGCAAATCCAACTGAGGGTAATCTCAGTTCCTTACAGAAAGCCCAGAACAAGTGCTTACCCATAGGATAGCCAGAAAACAATATCTTTCTCAGCTCAAGTCTGAACTCTCAAACCTCTCTCCCTCCTCCAAATCCTGGTGGCATCTAATCAAATCTGTTTTTGGTGTATATTCCCCCTCCATCCTCTCCCTTACTTCAAATGGCCGCACTGCTGATAGCGCAAGTGAAAAGGCTGAATGCCTAAACTTGGTGTTTGCATCTAAAGCTTGTGTCTGAAACCCATCGCTTTCTTGACCCACCTTACCCAGTCGCACCCAGCTGTCCCTGGACTCTGTGTCCTTTTCTCCTAACAAGGTGGAGAGCTTTCTGTCCAACCTCGACTCAGATTCTGCAACCGGTCCAGATGGCATCAGCCCACGTGTCTTAAAAACCTGCTCCTCTGCTCTTCCTCACGCTCTCACTATTCTATTCACCCTCTCATCTGCTCCAGTTCATCTGCCATCTGCTTGGAAATCAGCAAACATGACCCCTCTGCATTAAAAAGGTGCAAAAACAGATCCCTGCAACTCCAGACCAATCAGCCTTCTCCCAATCATCAGCAAGGTTATGGAATCCATCATCACTTCAGACATTAAATCCTTCCTCTTCTCCTATGGCTTGATTTCCGATCATCAATTTGGTTTCAGACCAGGTCACTCCACCCTGGATATGCTGCTGCTGCTCTCCCAACAATGGATGGAGGTATTCAATGCCAGACATGAAATCAGAGCCATAGCGCGTGCTTTTGACATGGTCTGGCACCGTGCCCTGCTCACCAAACCCTCTTCCAATGGTATCCAAGGCCATCTCAATTCATGGCTCACAGACTTCCTCTCCTGTCAGCCAACGTGTGGCCCTAAATGGAGTTCTCTTACCCCCTCTTCTTGTCCAGGCTGGAGTTCCTCAAGGCAGCGTTCTGGGCCCTGTAATTTTTCTGGTTTTCATCAATGATCTCTCTGACTCACTAGAAAATCCTCTTCATCTCTTTGCTGATTACTCCACCCTCTGCCATACCATCTGTCATCCCTCAAACCAGCAAGCAGCAGCTGCTTCGCTCTCTGCAGATCTGGATAAAATCACAAACTGGTCCAACACACGGAACGTGTTTTTCAATCCTGACAAATCTCACACTGTCACTATGTCTCTCTGAAAGGACGGTTTGGAACCCCCCCCATCCACTTTCTCAACAACCCTCTGGAAGAAGTCCTTTCATTCAAGCTTCTGGGTCTCACTATCTGCCATGATCTTTCCTGGAAAAGCCACATTTCCAACCTGGCCTCCAAAGGGAATCCTCTGTCATGCAAGGTCCATCCTCGTCCCACCTGACCTCCTGACCACATACAAAGCTTTCGTCCACAGCCTGATGGAGTACTGCTCTCCCCTCAGGGCTAGTGCTCCTGCCTCTCACCTTTCTCGGCTTCCCACTGTGGAAACCAAGGCATTTAGGATTATTGGTATTTCCCACGGTAAGGCTGTCTTTGGGCCTCTCACTCTCTCACCACAGGCAGGTCAGTCGTCTTTGTCTTCAACTGTCTCCTCTCCGGTCTCACCCCCCCCCCCTTGCTCTGTTTGCGATATGTGCCCCACCCCCTTCCATGTTTCTGCCAGGCGCTCAAGATCTGCCAGTAACCCCTTCTGGTAAAACTACCAAAATCACTAATCACTACTCACCTTCACTCTTTGATTCCTCTTTTTTTCCCCACCTTTGGCATAAACTCCCATACTCTTCAATCCCATTCTTCCCTCCGGGCCTTCAAAACAGCTGTTCACCACTTCATCTTATCTTCCACCAACCAAAACCATGATCTTTTCTACCCCCGTTAATTAACCCCCACCCAGCCTCCTTCAAATTCCCTGCTTTCTTCCTGAAAGTCCCTGTGGTGTCCATCTTGTATACCCTGTGTTCCCCGCCCCAACCCTCTCCCTTCCACAGATCTCCTCATGTCTCTGTTTCCCACTGTTGTGTCCTTCCTTCTCCTGCCCCTCATGCTTTCTCCCCCCCCCCCCCTTACTGTGTGTTGTGTGTTTGCTCTCATGCAAGCCTCGACAATTTACAAAAAAAACAAAACAAGAGCTATATGCCTTTGTGGCAAAGACTGGTTACTGTGTGCATGTGAAAACAATTTCCCAAGCTCTCCACAAGTCTGGCTTTTACGGAAGGTCAGGTCAGGTATGGGAGCATGTTCCAGAGCAGTGCATCACTGCATCCACTTTTCGCCAGTACCCCAGGGGCCTCCATCTGGCCATCCCCCAGGCAAATGACTGGCCCATCCCCATCTCCTTGAGATGCTGATCAACCTGCTGCAATCACGAGGCACATGGTCAGCCCATTGGCGTCCTCCACTCACGAGACTCCCTCGCTGAGAGAACCTGGTGATCAGGATGAGGAAAACGTCAGGAAAACGAGCCATATGTCCATACAGCCGCAGCTAACACTCACGGACTATGCAGGTAACAAATCTCATTTGAGTGTCTCTCAGCAAACGCTCATTGGACACAAAGTCCGACCAACGATAGCCAAGGATTCTCCGAAGAGAACTGGTACCAAAGGAATTAAGTCTCCATCTCAGATCCCTGGTCAGAGTCCAAGTCTCACATCCACAGAGCTTCCTTCTTGCCACACTCCGCCCTGAAGACTCGGACTTTCGTCCTTCCGCACAGGTACCGGCAGCGCTACACCCCATGATCCAGTGAATCCATAACTCCCAGGCCCGACCAAGACGTCTGTTGACCTCTGGCTTACAGCCAGCAGAGACATGAATATCACTGCCAAGGTAAATGAATATCTCTGTGAACTCAACATCCTCACCACAAACAGGTACAGACAGGACAGCAGCATCCAAGATGTCATTGAAAGCCTGGATCTTAGTTTTAACCCATAAACCCAGCGGCTCTGACTCCTCATTCAGCATCTCGAGGGCCCCCAAAAGGATATCTAAAGTTTCCGCAATGATGACTGCATCATCTGCAAAATCAAGGTCAGAGATCTTGTCATTCACAAACGATGCACCGCAGCTTGATCTCTCTGACATTCTACGAAGAATCCAGTCCATGCAAGTGCTGAAAAGTGTGGGGGGTCAGTACGCACCCCTGACGAACTCCATTAACAACTAGAAATAAGTCAGAGATGGTACCACCGCATCTTACAGCACTCTCAGTGCCAGAGTATAGTTCAGACATCAGATTGATCAGTTTTGGTGGCACTCCACAGAGACCAATAATCCTCCAGAGGGCATCCCGATTCACTGAATCAAATGCTTTCCAGAGATCAACGTAGGCTGCAAGCAGCCCCTGCCGAAACTCTCGTCTGCATTTGGTGAGGACCCGAAGAGCAAGGATACGGTCAATCGTTGACCTCTTTGGTGTAAAGCCTGACTGCTCTGGACGCTGGTGTTGAAGCAGATGGTTGGCGAACCCGATCAATAATTATCCAAGCAAAGACCTTGCCCGGCACTGAGAGCAGTCTCACCCCCATGTTAGTTGTTGCAGTCTTGGTGATCACTGTTCCCTTTCCAGAGCATGACAACAAGGCCAATCTTCCAGCCAGTTGGGATTATGCCTGTGTTCCAGGCAGAGCACAGAACTGCATGCAACGACACGAGTACAGCATTTCCACCAGCCTTGAGAAGTTCAGCACAGATGTCACAGATCCCAGGAGCTTTACCCATATCAACCGGTTCACCGCAGCCTGTGTTTCCACAAACGAAGGTGGATCACAGTTGATTGGAGGGTCAGCAATCAGAATTGTAACACCACTGACATCCAATTTGACAGCTCGTGGATCAGCTTAGTACAGCCACTCAAAGTAACCTGCCTAGCGGACCTTCACTTCTAAACTTCTCTGACAAGAGCCCACCACCCTCTGCTCTAACTGCAGTACACTGAGGGATGGGCTTGGAGGAATGCAATGTGTGAATTCTCTGTCAGCAGGACAAGAATCACCTGACCACAGGTGATGCTCTACCCCCTCACAGATTCCTCACACATAGGCCTTCTTGTCCATCCTTAGTGCACTTACAGTTTTATGCCTCAGCTCCTGAAACAGCTGAGCTCTGCCATTTAGCCTGTAGTGTATGTCATTGTGTAATTTGGTCAACTTTTCATATAGAATCTGGAAACTTGTAATTTTTCACTTCCTATGTTTACAGTGAACACAAAAACAGCTGTTTCCAATTCTTTTTATTCATAAGCAGTCACTAAAATCCAAAATTTGAGAAATCGCCATATTTTACCCATTATAGCACATTCGGAGATAATAAAAAAATATCTGTTCACCTAAATTTAACCCAGTTAGGCATTATTTACGAACCCCCCTAATTCCTAATGTGATTGGAGTTTCTATCGTAGACCGAAAAGCAGCAGCTGGCGACTTGGCTTCATACAATATTTGACGATTTGATTTATGTGCTTGCAGTATTTGCTGAGAGATGACCGTTGCTGACTGATTCAAATCATGTGTTCGGGCTTCAGTTTTTACTGTGTACATGCCCTTCAAGATCCATAGAATCGTGATATGTAGTTCATGTGGAACTACATCTTCTGCTGAGTTTTCCAGCATTCCATTGAAAACCCATGGGTCCTTTTTGACCTGCTCAATCGATTTACGTAGCACCATGGAAGCTTCGAAGATCTTCTTCATGTTATCATGTGGGTCAGGTCTGTGTACTGTTCCTCCGACTGCTGCGTTTTGTTTGGGTTTGGAATGTATCAGCGTCGGCTTATTTGGCAATAGTGTGAACTGAACGAGTTTGACATTCTTCTTGATTTTCTGTCGCAACCATCTCCGTTCTGTTTGGGAATTTGAAAATCTTGACCAATATTCAATATCGTGTTGTTTCATCTTTGGTACATAGTCCTTTTCTGCTTCATCGATGGGTATGATTTCACCTTGTTCGATACGCTCCTGTATACGCTATGTGGTGAACAGTTGTTTCACTCGCATCGATATTGCCACCGGTAGACTGTCTCCAGCACACTGAAGCTCACGCTTCAGAAGTTGCCACTGTTCAGTTATACACTGCTTGTGATACACAATGTCCTGTGACAGTGCATCATTGTCAGATATGACATTAGCATAGTTCACTTTCCTCTCTGGGTTGTTGGAGTGTTGTACTATATCATGTATCAGAGTTCCAATATTTCCTGACCGGCATTCGTGCAAAACATCTTGAACTTTGCCTTGGCAGAAAAAAGCACTTACTTTTATCGTAGTTCATGGATTTTGAACGAGTGTGCCTTCCTGATAGACAGTTCTTCAGGTTCTCCGTGGTGTGATGAGGTAGCTGGTCTCCTTATGGTTCGTTGAAGAAGACAAACATCGGATGTTGCACAGGCTCGTTTATATCGCTTTTCATCACGTTTTATATGTTCTTTATTGGTGCTTGCCGCGTAGCATGTTCTGTGCCACACAACATGCTTGTCCCTTAGATCACCTGCTGTCAAGTCCCCGATTTTTTTTTTCACTGAGTGTAATGAACTCACTGTTCCCAAAACTCGCTCTCAAACGAACCGCTGTCAAGAATTTGTCGTACGTTGAATGTTCCTCAGATTGTGGTGGTTCTTTCAATTTCTCTTGTTTGGAGCTCTGACACTTTATGCATTGTTTATAGTTCATTTCTGTGCGCGCCCTTTTCTCCGGGGGTTCTTCACTCTGTGCCATGACTTATCTGCAAATAGAGAAAAAACACATAATTGATAATTTTTATGTAAAAGGTGATCAGTCTTCCCTCCTCAAATACCCCTACCGGTGGCAATACCGATGCGACACGTATATTGTCTAAATATGCAGGAACAGGCAAAGATATCAGAGTGGTCATATTGATGAGTGTTCGGGATTATGATTATGATGAGTGTTAGGGATTATGATTATGATGTCTATTATAGACCTTCTACTGCATACACTGTGTCTGAACATACGAAACGAAATTTGTCATCAAAATTTTTATCGATTTTCGTCACTCGCTGGCCGCCATCTTGGATTTTTGTCATTAGCAATGTTTGGAAAAATTGGAAAGAGCTGATTTGTAGTCCTATGTGATCTTAGGAAGTGAAAAAACACAAGTTTCCAGATTCTATATGAAAAGTTGACCATTGTATGAATTGCTACATAGCATACACTACTGGCCCTGCAACTCTGGTCAAAGGTATCCACTGTCCCTTGAAAGATAAATTTTTCTTCGCCCTGTGGTGAGTTCCAAGACATCTCCCTGCAACATCAAAGGCGGTGGTCTTGAAGGCACTCCACAACTCTTCAGAATCCTCCAAAGCATCCAGACCCCCAAATCTCCACTGAGTCTGTTCGCAAACTCTTCAGCTACCCTCTCATCCTTGAGCTTGCCAACATCCAGCCTAGGCTGGGAAGCTCCCATTCTCCTGGATTTTAGCTGCAACTTCAGAGTTGCGATAACAAGCCTGTGGTCAGTATTGAGGAACTGAGCACTCCGGTAGACCCTGCACAGTCTGGATCATCCTCCAGCGACCATCACCGAGCACATGGTCAATCTCCTTCGCTACACTGCCAGCTTTGGATATCAAGTCCAGCGATGAGCAGGTGGGCGCTGAAACCATGAACCAGCCACCCTCAGTCCATGACTTCTTGCAAAGTCAAGGAACTTGGTGCTATTCTGGTTCACAGTTCCAGACCCATGGGGACCAACACATCATAATATAATGGGTGTAAGCCTGGAACTTCTAACATACGTTTCTCCGAACATCTTCTGTTCATACTTCCGAAATCTTCACATTGTGTTCCATGTATTTATTTACGCAGGTGATAGCGGATTCAAAAATTCGAATATAGATAGAATTTTCAAAGAGGGGATCGATGACATCACAATCAGCAGCGTTCGGCGGCAAACCGACGGCCGGGTCCCAGACGACGTGCTTTACTTCACCAAGTCCATGAGTTCAGGACGTTTGTTCAACTCGGCATTTACGACTTTTATCCTGCCATGTTGTTAATCTATTGATGGAGGTAATATAGAAATGATGAATTTGTCAAATCGTTCATGTTACTCATCCGGCACTATGTGTCAAGGCCAACAATCTAAAGGGACCATTCTCAAACGCTACCATGGGCACCCAGATACGCCACCAATATGAACTGAGCTGTTGAATGTGGCACAAAACATCCAAAGAAACTACCGTAACCGAGCTAGTGTCTCATAACCATCCCTATCAGTTCCAGTCTGCATTGAAATCCCCCAAGGTTAGAGAAGTAATTTGCCTGGGGCACTGATCCATCACAGACTTGAGCATGGCATATAATGCGTCCTTCACGGTGAGATCACTCGCCTCAGTCGGAGCATATACATAGACCAGGGAAATGACACCGAAGTAGTGACAAATCCTTCGTCTCATAATATGCTCATTGACCGGTGTTACCTCAATTATCATTGGAATCAGCTTATTCGACACAGCTACAGCAACTCCATGGGCATGGTAACCATCAGAGCGACTCGACCAATAGTAGGTGCAACCAACCACCCGCGATTATCTTGCCGCAATCTGGTCTCCGAACCTCAGAGAGTGCTGCAATACCGATGTCAAAACACTTAAGCTCAGATGATAACAGAGACAGATCATCATCTTCTCTTCAGGATAGGACATTCCAGGCACTCACCCAAAGGGACCGCCTTAGGTTAACCCAAGGAGACCACCGTCTGGTGGACGACACCTCAGCACCACCCCGACACACACTCCCGCAATCTGACCCTGGAAGGTTACCCTGTGGTTTCCCTCCTGTCATCAAAGATTGGGAGTTCCGTAGGCTTTGCCCAAATCGCATTATCCGGTGAGCTGTGCAGCAAAAGGCAGCTGCACAAGGGGTACTCCCACGGAGTGGGTTTGCAGATTTCTTTGCGTTTTTGTGTTTTGCGGAATGAAGGGTTTTAAGGTGGCTGAAGTGCAAATCCTGCCACCAACCTCCTAATCAAAAGTAACCCACTGTGGCAGGAGGACATCCGCAGACACATTTGGGCACTAGATATGGATGGCAGTTGGCTCACAAGGAACTCTTCCGCCCTTTGACGTTGTTACGGAAGTGTGGCAAAAAGGAAGCCATTACTCAAAAAATCCTACCTTGAGTCCCATTTGAGGTATCCAAAAAACCACGCTGGAGATTCTGAAGCCATGTGGAAAAAAGCTTTGTGGTCTGATGAAACCAAGATGGAACTTTATGGCCTTAATGCAAAACATTACGTTTGGCGCAAACCCAATACAGCACATCACCCAAAGAACACCATCTCTTCTGTGAAGCATGGTGGTGGCAGCATCATACAATGGGGATGTTTCTCATCAGCAGGGATTGCGGCACTTATCAAGATAGAATGAAAAATGGATGGAGCCAAATACAGACAAATCCAAGAGGAAAATCTGCTGCCATCTGCAAGAAAGCTGAAATTGGGACGGAAGTTCATCTTTCAGCATGACAATGACCCAAAGCCAGAGCCAAAGCTACGCTTGAGTGGTTGGGGAACAAAAAGATAAATCTCCTTGTGTGGCCCATTTAGAGCTCTGACCTAAATCCAATTGAAAATCTGTGGCATGACTTGAAGATTGCTGTCCATCAACGCTCCCCACACAACTTGACTGAGCTTGAACATTTTGTGCAGAAGAATAGACAAATATTGCCCAATCAAGGTGTGCAAAGTTGGTAGAGACCCATCCCAACAGACTCACAGCTGTAAATGCTGTCAATGGTGCTTCCACCACGTATTAACTCAGGGGGGTGGACACTTATCGAACCAAGATATTCTAGTTTTGTATTTTTAATTAATTTTATGAAATTTGTAGAATTTGTTTTTCACTTGGAAGTTGTGGGTTACGATATGTAAATAAAGGTGGGAAAAGTCTGATTTTTATGCATTTTAATTCCAGGCTATAAGGCAACAAAAGCTGAAAAATTTGAAAGGGTGTGTAGAATTTCTACAGGCACTGTAAATGAAAAACAAATGAAAGAAATAAATACAGGTGAACAACCTGAGACAATTGGGAAGTTCATTATGGTTCACAATGTGTAAGCATACCCACTATGCTTTATACACATATTGTCGTCACATTCTAATTGTACAAACTTTATACACG
Organism: Eptatretus burgeri; assembly: GCF_056783735.1. Taxonomy (NCBI): domain Eukaryota; kingdom Metazoa; phylum Chordata; class Myxini; order Myxiniformes; family Myxinidae; genus Eptatretus; species Eptatretus burgeri. Next base: position 120,280,109 of record NC_140963.1, on the reverse strand, counting down.
TGCTCACATTCTAATAGTATATAGATCTTACATATAAAGCTCATTCCACCCACTCACGAACACACTTACCCACTGACTGACTGATATTAATGTTCGGTACCTTCTGCGTGACGTACAAAGCTAAAATGCCGTGTACCGATGGACATCGAAGCCGATACACCGGGAGAAATTGCAGAACCATCGGAAAGTGTTTGTTAATGAAAATATCTGAAAAATAAGTTTAGCCTTGTGCTCATTGCAGTTGAGCGACCCGAAACAATGGGGGAGCACTGTTCGCTATTTCGTATGATGTGTAGGCATGCCCCACTAGTAAATGGGCTTATGATCTCAGAAAGGCAGAAACATGCTGATGATTATCTGAGAAAGGCAGAAAAATGCTAACGATGATATCAGAAAGGCAGAAACATGCCGATGGTAATCTGAGGAAGGAAGAAACATGATGATGATATCAGGAAGGAAGGAACATGCTGATGTGACATCAAAAAGGCATAGATATTCTGATGATATCTGGAAAGCAGAAACATGCCGATGATGATGATCTCAGGAAGGCGGAAATATGCCGATGGTGATCTCAGGAAAGAAGAAACATGATGATGATATCAGGAAGGGAGAAACATTCTGATGATGTCACGAAGGAAGAAACATGCTGATGTGATATCAAGAAGGCATAAACATTCTGATGATATCTGGAAAGCAAAAGCATGCCGATGATGATGATATTGCGAAGGCATAAACATTCTGATGATATCTGGAAAGCAAAAGCATGCCGATGATGATGATATTAGGAAGGCAGAAACATGCCGATGATGATATCAGGAAGTCAGAAGCATGCCGATGATGATATCAGGATGGCATAAACATGCCGATGATCTCAGGAAGGCAGAAACATGCCGATGATGATCTCAACTCAAAAAGGCAGACACATGATGATGATGATGATGATGATGATATCAGGAAGGAAGCAACATACTGACGATGATATCAGGAAGAAAGAAACATGCTGATGATCTCAGGAAGGAATAAACATGACTGATGATATCAGGAAGGCATAAACATAATGATGATGATATTGTTACGGTTGTGGAAATTCACAGAACACCATTCAGGTTCCCCAGAGATCAGTTATGTCGATAAGTGTGTGTTCCAGGTTAGATTTCCCCACCAATGTCTAACGGGAATTATTCGTGTACCGGGCTGTGCATCTTTGAGTTAGCCATTATTATTTTACTCTCTTTATTTTAAAACAAACAACAAGTCCTCACCATCATCTCCACAAACAACAAGTCCTCACCATCATCTCCACAAACAACAAGTCCTCACCATCATCTCCACAAACAACAAGTCCTCACCATCACCTTCACAAAGAACAACATTTCAACAAACAAACAACATCTCCTCACCAGCATCTCCACAGCGCCGCCATCTTTTCACCAGCAAAAACATCCCCAACACCCAACATCTCCACAGGCGAACACGATGGCATCCTCGCAGCGGCAGGGTGTTTTCAAACATGGCCGTGTTGTGAGAGCGATCTCAAACACATCCGCGCATGACTTGCAAAACGGATCAAAACGACAAAAGGGGCGGAGCCAGCCGGGGGTGAAGGGTCGAAGGTGAAAGACTAAGCGCCCTCCCCCCGAACCCGATAAAAGTCCGGGCTGAAACGCCGAGAAGAGAGCTGGGCTGGGCCGTTGCAGTCCAGAGAGTCGAGCCTGCAGTGGAGTTTGGAGTCTGGTGGAGTGTGGAGTCCAGTTCAGAGGAGTCGGTGTGGAGAGTGCCAGAGTTGGTCGAGTTGCAGCTGGAGAGAAGTCCCCAGCTACATAACGGTCCGAGCGACGCTGAGGAGTGAACGGGCTCTTAAAGGGAATCAACTCAAAAAGAGCAAGGCCCGTTCGCTCCTCTGAAACGTCATCGGCCAGGCCCGATCGACCAGGTCGGACTGTTAGGCCCTGGACCAACCGAACCGCCGTTACAACAGCTGCCGCTTTGACCACAGGGACATACGGAGGGTCGCCGCCAAAAAGACCATCGAGTTGCCTCAAGGGCGACGAAGGTAACCTGCACGGCCTCTCGGAGCCCCTGCGGTCATCCCGGCTCCGAGCAATCATAAAGGCTTACGAGCCCGGTGCTTTTCTTTCTTTCTTTTCTGGGGTTTTTGCATGGAAGTCTGTGGCGCCTTGTCTACTAAGTAGTGAACTAAGTGCATGTGCATGGTAAATAGATAACGGCTGTAGGTTTTCTTGCTCGTGTCTTGTCCCCTACCCCCATTCATTGCCTTGCTTGCATTTGTGCATTGGAAATAAATGTTCCCTATTGTTTGAATATTCACCTGCTCGTTGCGCCCCTTCCTCCATTGAACTGCCGTAATTGCGTTCGGAATATTAGCTGGTTATTAACACCGATAAGATAATCGGGTCCAACGGGGCTTGGCGATAATAAACCGCTTGGCAATCGCAAACGGAATGAGCTGCTTAAGGCGGCTCGTTTCCGTGCAGGCTCCGTTGAGGTGTAGGCTCCCGGCATTTTTGTCCACGCGAATAATTAGGTACATCGACAATTCGGCGATCAACCCTGTAGCGCGAGGACAGAAAAGTTGGCTGGCTTATTATATGGTGTGGTTAAAAGCATACCCGTAGCTGGATTTCGGCGTTGATCCGAAAACTGCGACTGGATTGCCATGTTCGGTGGGCGTGCGCAGCCGCAACCGGGATAAAGGTGGCCGTCCGCACGCCGGAGTGGCAAGAATCCACAACAATATGATATATCAGAAAGTCAGAAACATGCTGACGATGCCGGTACGGCTTTTTTGTATGACTGTGCATAATTTATGCCCGAGGACAAGGGTTGCTTGTATATTACTTTTACAAGGCTTTCACGGTTTTGCATGATCATGTACTTTGCTTTTCATGCTAACCGTGTCCCCCTATTCCCCTATCCCCCCCTCCCATTTCCAATCTCATTGCCCAATACCTCTCATACCTATGCCCACAATGCTTTTGGGCCCATCCTCCCACTAATTACCACATGCACAATGCACGATGTACAGATATGAAACATATTGTTGCGGATTCGCGCCCGCCGGCGTGCTGACGGCCACGTAACTCGAATCGCGGAACGTCGCCCACCGGACGGACAATCCAGTCGTGACCCTCTCGGACTAACGCCGGGAACCAGTCACGGGTGGACCTTTCGGTCTCACCGCGATCGAGCCAATCAGCCCCCGCGTGGGATAGGGTTGCTCGCCAAATTCGACCTACCGAAGTACCCACACGGAGGGTAGACCGGGCGATCGCACCTCGCCGCAGGTCGACTTCGGACACGGGCCACTTAAGCGACCCGTTCCGTACTATCGGGATAACCGAGCGGTGTTATCGTCGGCCTCGACGGTTCGATTAATTATCGGGCGTATTCAGCCCACTACCAACCCTTTACGTGAAGCAAGATGAGGATTCAATGAAAGAAATGACGAAGCGAAGCGGGAAACAGTTCAACACAAAGCACATTTATTCGCGATGAACGGAAAGCACACATATTCAATTCCACCAAAAGCACATAGAAAAGAAGAGAAACACAATGCAATTTTACACAAAAAGCAAATGCGACAATGCAGATCTAATACCGATTACGCGAGCACACGGCAACACTTATACAATTTTACTTCACAGACGGCGCCGACAACACATACCCAAAACCAAGGAAAAGAACACCCTCAAGGATGAGGCGGGCCTGAGGCCGAGACCGGGTCGGGCCTACCCGTCTGGTGATGAGACGCGGAGCGGCGATGGTGCCTCAACTCCGCGGGCCTCGCGGACAGTGTCTGGTAGGGGGTGGGAAAGGGGCCCCCTTGGTCGCACTATCTCAGCGCGGGGGGAAACAGGAGGGGGTTGCTGATGCTCGGGGGAAAGGAGGATTTCTACTCTGCCTCGAGTCCCGCGACGAGCGTCTCCACCTCGGCCAGGTCGCGCCGTCGGCCTCCCTGGTGTGCAGCTCCCGGCACGACGCGAGCACCCCCTCGTCTGCCCTCGCCGCCTCTCCACAGCTCCGTCCCCTTCGCTCCGACTCCAACGCACACGACGACGACCAACTCCTTCTTGCTTCTTCTTCCCAACTCCACCGACTGCGAAGTCTTAACTCTCTTGACTTGACGAACGCGGTCGCTTATGTAAGCCCCGTGGCTTCGCTCTCTCATCTTTGACCCTCTGCCTCCGACCTTTCACCTCGCTCCCCATTGGCCCGAGAAAAAGTGGGCGTGAATGCTTTTTGATCCATAAATTTGCATATAGCGATCGCCCTCCAACGCCCTGGAGGCGGGGCCAAATCGCCCCTCGCTCACCGATTGGACGGAACAAAAGTGGGCGTGTGTCGTTTTTGATCCGTTTTTGAAGTGGAAAATCCGTGGTTTTGTACACGCTGTTCGGCGCGCGCCCTGCACGAGTCCAACACCGGTACCCACAAGCGGCGCAAGAACGGTGGCGATGCGACGGTTGCGAGGTGTGACGTGAAGCGGCGCCGCGGTGGGTGGTTGATGTTGTGGTTGGTGGTGGTAACAATGGCGGTTGGTCCAAAATAAAGATAGTAAAAGAAAAACGGCTATCCTGAAGAGTCGCAGCACGCATGAATAACATTTATTCCCACTAGACAACGGGTTTGGGCCTAACTACACATATACTTACCGAGATATCTCACCTAAGGGACCTGAATGGTGGTTTGCGAATTTGGTAACCACAACAATATCATTCCGATCCTATTAAACGCAATACAACCCAGATGGCTAGCGAGTCAGGACGGAGCATGCACAGAGTGACTGTAAAGTACTTAATTCATTATAATACATCAATAAGTAATCAATACATAATTAATTACCAGTAATTAATAATTTCCTACCTGTTTGGTAGATCACAGAAGCAGCCTCCATCATGTCTTGCTGATGGAAAATTCCTCGACAATGGCATCAAATGACAGGGATGTCATGAATGTGTTCTCAATTTCAAGCGATTTTGCCCCCCGAAGTCTGGGCCCTGGGCCCTGGCCTAGTTCACCTATGCGGTAATCTGGCACAGCCCATACCACATCCATTATCTGTCGAAGTCTCCATCGATTTTGTCCTACAACCCTGCAGTTTGTGCTCCTCCCACCCCCTCTCTCTCTCTTGTGTTCTTTATTTTTTTCTGTTGCATCCTAATCCATTCAGTATTCTTGCTCTTCCACGAGCCTTGACTCTCTCTCTAAAAAAAAGGTTTAAAAAGTCCTTTGTCATAATCATAATGTTGCTTTTCCTTTTAAATCTTTTATTATTATCATTATTATTATTATTATTATTATTAAAAGGTGTTTCTCAATGGAGAAACTTGTCCAAGACTGAAGCTTGAAATGCTAACCTGCACACTGCCTCTGAGAGATTCTGTTAATTCTTTGGAGAGATCTTTCCTACTTCTAATAGGTTAGTGAACTTGTTGTTCTTTGCTCTAAATCGTCTGTTACCCCTCCTCCCCCCCACCCCCCCCCCCCACAAACTCATCTGCCTTTTCTGTCCTGCACATCTCCCCTGCCATGCATAGTCCAGTCTGAAGGCTGTTTGCCCAGAAGAAGCTCATACATTGTTACAGCTCCCAATTCAAGGCTAATTGCTTGTTTTCACTCCTTTGTTCAGCTATGGAATTGTCTCTGAGTTAATTCAGTCGATTCTTCCCTCCAGTCTTTGGAAACCCCTGCCATCACTATTGTCTCCCATCGATCCATGATCTATTCTATTCTGGCTGACCTTTCCTCAATGTCAACCTGTAGAATTTGTCCATCAAGGGGGAAAAATTAGTGTAGACAAACAGGCAGGACAACAATCCTGGGGACATGCAAATGTCCGTTTGTGCTTCCTGTTATTGGCCGGCCTGTTTGTCAACATTATCAGTACTTATTGTCAGCCGATTCGTCTCTGCTTTGTTCTCAGTAAATTGACCTCTCACCACTTGTCTTGCTTTTCCATGAGACTTGATGTTTGCATAAAACAAGTCCAATGCTGATGTCAACTTAAACTAAACATATCTGGACATCTCCATGGTTGCTTGCACCAGGTTTAATTCTCTGTCAGTTAATCACACCCTGAGATTTTGCAGTAAAGAAAGAGCATGGCAGCATCTGCAGGCCTGGGAGGGGGGAGAGGGGATGGGTGTGGAACTTATCAGGATTTTTTTTCTGACACTAAACCAAGAGGTTGTTAAGCCCTTTTAGGCACAGGATCAGGACTGAGCACTTTCACTTGCAGACCATGGTGGAGTGTGGTATAAACTTGTGTAGGTGTGTTCTGAAAAACTCGGCTTGATGGTTAACGCCAGTGTTGATCTGTGTCGACAGACTGGTAAAACGATCAATGGGATCAACAGGACTCCAACAAAGGGTTAATGTCCAAAACGTCAGGTTCTCTTTGCTTCCCATGGTGGGTTCACATACCTCAATCAACTTACATTTCATCTTTTGTCGTAAATTTGGATTGTTCATGTACAAGTTGTTCTGTATTTATGAGTGGGAAAGAAAAAGGATAACAGGACAAGAAAGAAACGAGTGAATGCAAAGAAAAAGAAAAATATAAAAGTCGGGAGGAAAAAAAAGAAAAGGAGATGAAATAAATATTCATTTTTACCTTTGATACGAAGGGCACAGGGTTATTTCCATTCCAACTCACCGATTTATTCCTGGGTGACCGTCTCGTATTTTGATGAAAAATATAACCAAATTTTTTTAATGGGAAAATGACCCAACAAAAAATGTCAGCTCCCATTTCCAAGTGGTTTGGGTCGTCTTCTTATACTCTTCTCCTCCTCCTTCTTCTTCTTATCTGCACCTTAACCCCAACAGTTAGGGGTCGGCAACTCAGATCTGCCTTCTCTATTGCCCTCTGTCCTCTGCATATTTGTCTCTCAACCCCACACTCTTCAAATGTCTTTCCACGACCTCCTCCACATTAATCTCTCATTCTCTTGATCTTTTCGCTCTAATTGGCTCATTCCATGCTTTCTTGATTGGTTTGGGTGTTTGGGTATAGACCCATAAAGCTATGGTTCCATTTCCTTTTCTTTTCTTGCACTCGTAAATTGAGACATATCTTGTAAACATACATAGTTGTTAAGCTCGTGAAACCCACCAGTTAATGTTGACACAAACATTCCGAAATTGCCCTTACAACTTGCGCATTTTTGACATTTTTCAAGTTGCAAGCATCTCAAAGCAAACATTTTTGGCTTGTATTATTGGTTTTTGGGGTTTTGAAAGTTCACCCAGTGCCCTGATAAGTCCAAGTTATAGAGTTATAACTCTTAGGTATAGCTATTTATATATAAGCATGAATCAGTGGAATGATCTAAAAATGTATAACGAAGAACGAGTCTTGCTCGTGAAGGCTAGTTTCGATCTGCTTGAGAGGACAGACAGAACGATGGGTGGAATCAACAGGATGTTGATCGAGGTATGGTAACTGACTTTTGCACTGATGAAGAGTCAATGCCTGAAGCGTCAGCCTCTCCTTGCTTCCCATGGCAGGTAGAAAATCTCAATCAGCGTCCTGTTGGTTATAATATCCATATAAATGTACATTTGTGGTCAAAATATCGATCCACAAGGGAAAGAAATACTCCCTGATTATCATGGATAGCTTCTCATGTGGGTAACGACCCAATGTATTTGAACTCACATGGAAGAAATATAATTATCCATTCTATAGCTATACAAATTTCCATCTCTGTGGCTCAGTTTCTTCCATGTCACATTGTTTTTATTAATGATCAGTTTTTGTACGATGCCCATCTGCATCCCTAACTGTTACATGTGTGCAGTTTTTGGTACTGCAGAAATATATATATATATATATATATATATATATATATATATATATATATATATATATATATATATATATATATATATGTTTAAAGAGAAATAAATAAATATATATATATATATATGTACACACACACACACACACACACACACAAAGGGGTTTACATAACTGTTACTCATGTGCGGTTAAAAAAACGAAAAAAAGATGTTCCAAAAGCTCCAAAGCATTCTAGTATGACATAGGCTTTTTATGAAAGGGTTTTCTCAGCTGGTGTAGGTAAGATTCTTCTGTGATAATTCTGATTAATTAATATACTGTACTGTGATTTTAAAATTCAAGTGGATAAAATTAACTGTAGAAATGATAACATCATAATTTATGTAACATCATCGTCCGGTTGACCGACATTGGCATCGAGATTATTGGTGGCAAGTGCGAGTTGACCATTCTCAACCATGCATCACTGGATAACTGTCAGCTTACCGAGGCCATATTTAAGGCAGTGCTCCCTGATATTACGATTGTTTTGATCAAAAACTGCACTCTTCTTGGTGCTGCGATCTCCCCAAGGCCTTCCCCAAAGATATTGCTGTGGCCATGGGTACCGAGACACCAGCTTGTCACTCGGGGATTAATCCCCGGATGTCCTCGGTAGAGCCGGACCTGGGGCCACCGCTCACAACTAATGTTGTGGTACGGTGGGTTGTTTTAGAACCACGAACACCACCCAGTCAACCACGAGTTCCAGTGTCCGCCGTCCAATTACTCCTTTTAACTAGAGGTCACGTGGTTACCTGAGCAGGGAGCACGCCCTCGGCAAAGCACCAATGTTATCTCGATTAGATTTTAATTAGGGCGTCTGAGCATTTTAACCGCTGGTGCGTGCCGACGATTTTTGGTTAAATCTTTGGTAATTACCTCCCAGTCTATCTCGGTTCGAACAATGCCAGACCAATGGAAGGAAAGGACAAACACGGACAGGTTGGAAATCGACAAATGATTTATTAATAATAAAATAAATAAATAAAAGAACGTTTTATTTGCTGAGGTAAATAAAGAATGAATTTCAAAGCAAAATCAAGCAAAATGCCAGGAAAGAGACAAAGAACAGATGTTTATCGGGGGTTGACTTGCAGCTAAATACAGATATGGGTACCCAACAGAACATTCAGGGGGAGGTGGGAGGGGGGGAATCGTCTCGTTCACCAGAAAGTCGTCCGTGAAGCGAAAACGTCCTGAAATGTGTGCGTGCCTGTCACGTCCGTCACCAGCACCCAGCTCCGCCGTGCACCCTCTTGCGAACAGCCTTGAGTGCCAGTCGACGTCTGGAGGGCACTGGGATCGTCCGTCATGGGTTCAGACCCTGGTGTTGTTGGTGACCGACCCATATATATATATATATATATATATATATATATATATATATATATATATATATATATATATATATATATATATATACATATATATATATATATATATATATATATATATATATATATATTTATATATATATATATATATATATATATATATATATATAAATATATATATATATATATATATATATATATATATATATATATATATATATATATATATACAGTGGGGAGAATAAGTATTTGATACACTGCCGATTTTGCAGGTTTTCCCACTTACAAAGCACGTAGAGGTCTGTAATTTTTATCATAGGTACACTTCAACTGTGAAAGACGGAATCTAAAACAAAAATCCTGAAAATCACATTGTATGATTTTAAAATAATTAATTTGCATTTTATTGCATGAAATAAGTATTTGATCACCTACCAACCAGTAAGAATTCCGGCTCTCACAGACCTGATAGTTTTGTCTTTAAGTAGCCCTCCCATTCTCCACTCATTACCTGTATTAACTGCACCTGTTTGAACTCGTTATCTGCATAAAAGACAGCTGTCCACACTCAATCAATCAGACTCCAACCTCTCCACAATGGGCAAGACCAGAGAGCTGTCGAAGGACATCAGGGACAAAATTGTAGACTTGTACAAGGCTGGGATGGGCTCCAGGACAATAGGCTAGCAGCTTGGTGAGAAGGAAACAACTGTTGGCGCAATTATTAGAAAATGGAAGAAGTTCAACATAACAGTCAATCTCCCTCGGTCTGGGGCTCCATGCAAGATCTCACATCGTGGAGCCTCAATGATCATGAGAAAGGTGAGGGATCAGCCCAGAAGTACATGGCAGGACCTGGTCAATGACCTGAAGAGAGCTGGGACCACAATATCAAAGAAAACCATAACTAACACACTACGCCGTCATGGATTAAAATCCTGCAGCGCACGCAAGGTCCCTCTGCTCAAGCCAGTGCATGTCCAGGCCCGTCTGAAGTTTGCCAATGACCATCTGGATGATCCAGAGGAGGAATGGGAGAAGGTCATGTGGTCTGATGAGACCAAAATAGAGCTTTTTGGTTTAAACTCCACTCGCCGCGTTTGGAGGAAGAAGAAGGATGAGTACAACCCCAAGAACACCATCTCAACCGTGAAGCATGGAGGTGGAAACACCATTCTTTGGGGATGCTTTTCTGCAAAGGGGACAGGACGACTGCACCGTATTGAGGGGAGGATGGATGGGGCCATGTTTCGCGAGATCTTGGCCAACAACCTCCTTCCCTCAACAAGAGCATTGAAGATGGGGCGTGGCTGGGTCTTCCAGCATGACAATGACCCAAAACACACAGCCAGTGCAACTATGGAGTGGCTCCATAAGAAGCATCTCAAGGTCCTGGAGTGGCGTAGCCAGTCTCCAGCCCTGAACCCAATAGAAAATCTTTGGAGGGAGCTGAAAGTCTGTGTTGCCCAGCGACAGCCCCGAAACCTGAAGGATCTGGAGAAGATCTGTATGGAGGAGTGGGCCAAAATCACTGTTGCAGTCTGTGCAAACCTGGTTAAGAACTACAGGAAACATCTGATCTCTGTAATGGCAAACAAAGGTTTCTGTACCAAATATTAAGTTCTGTTTTTCTGATGTATCAAATACTTATTTCATGCAATAAAATGCAAATTAATTATTTAAAAATCATACAATGTGATTTTCAGGATTTTTGTTTAAGATTCCATCTTTCACAGTTGAAGTGTACCTATGATAAAAATTACAGACCTCTACGTGCTTTGTAAGTGGGAAAACCTGCAAAATCGGCAGTGTATCAAATACTTGTTCTCCGCACTGTATATATATATATATATATATATATATATATATATATATATATATATATATATATATATATATATATATATATATATATATATATATATATATATATATACATATATACATATATATATACATATATATATATATATATATATATATATATATATATATATATATATATATATATATATATATATATATATATATATATATATATATAAAAATATATGAGGCCCCGCGAGGAGGAGTGATGTTATAAGCGACATCTTTTAATGATATTGTTACGGTGGTAGAAATTCACAGAACACCATTCAGGTTCCCCAGAGATCAGTTATTTCGATAAGTACGTGTTTTAGGTTAGATTCCCCCACCGATGTGTAAAGGAAAATATTCGTGTGCCGGGCTGTGCATCTTTGAGTGAGCCGTTATTCTTTTTCTGTCTTTTATTTTAAACAAACAACATCTCCTCAACAACAACTCAACAACCACGCCACCACCACCACAACGCCAACAACTCAACATCCACACCGCCATCACCACAACGCCAACAACTCAACAACCACGCCACCTCCACCACAATGCCAACAACTCAACAACCACGCCATCCCCACCACAGCACCATCAACATCGCGACACCATCACGCCCGCCTGAGCGACAGCGGCAAAATGCCGTGATACGAACTCACGGCGCGACAGGAAGAACCACATTCCAGCCTCCATGTGCAATCAGCCGTCCGAACGGCTGATTTGCATAAATGGATCAAAACGGGCTCTGCTGTGGAAAAAGCCAGCCAATCAGAGCTGAAAGGGGCGGAGCCAGCCTGGGGTGAAGGTTCAGAGGTGAAAGGGGGAAGGCGCCGATTTCGGGTGGCGAAACCTCCAGCAGCTTCTCCCCTTGGGCTATAAAAAGCCGCGTTGGCAACGCACCGGAGAGCAGTTGGTGGTGAAGCTGGCGAGCGGAGGAGGTTGGTCGTCGTCGTTGTTCACGGGCCGTTCACCGGTGGAGCTTGGAGTCGGCGGAGCTAGCGGCAGCATCAGAGTGTGGGGGTCCGGGCAGACGGCCCTGATACGGTCGGGCGACGCTGAGGAGTTAACGGGGTCTAAAAGAGCATCAACTCTGAAAGAGCAAGAGACCCGTTCGCTCCTCCGAAGCGTCGCCGGCCAGGCTTGCCAGAGAGAGGCCGCGAAGAAGCCGGGCCACCGAGGACGTTCAAGCAGCCGTTCAAGCAGCCCAAGCGACTGGCGCGTTCGCGACGCACCAGACTGGACCGAGACGCCAAAGGTTGCCGTGCGAAGACCACCGAGTCACCACCAAGGGGCGGCCAGGTAATCGGCCCGGCCTCTCGGAGCCTTCCGGTCATACCGGCTCTGAGAACATTAAAGCCTTAAAAGCCCGTTTCTTTTCCTTGGTTTGGGATGAAAATCTGTGGCGGCTTGTCTTCCTAAGTAGAACTGTTTAAGTGCATGATTGTGTACATGATTGAATAGGCATCGGCTGTAGGCTTTGCTCGTGTCTTGTCCCCTATCCCCATTCATTGACTGCATGCCTACTGAAAATAAATGCCCCATTGTTTGAATGTCAACCTGCTCTTTTCGGTCATTTTCCCTGCATTGACTGCCACGGCACGTATCGGGAATTAACTGGCTTTTAAAGCCGCTAAAAGTACATCTGGTCCGACAGGACTTGGCAATATATAACTGCTTGGCTTCGCACAAGGAACGAGCCGCTTAAGCGGCTCGTTTTCGTACAGGTCGCGTCGAGGTATAAACTCCCGGTATTTCTGTCCGCACGAATAATTAGGTACATCAATAATTAATTCGGCGATTAATCCTGTAGCGCGTGGACAGAATAATTGGCTAGTTTATGATGCGTTAAGGCATCCGTGACTGGATTTCGGCGTTGGTCTGGAAAGTCACGACTGGGTTGCGGCCTTCGGTGGGCGCGCGACCGCGATTTGGGCTGAAGGGGCCGTCCGCACGCCGAACATGGCGGAAACCCGTAACAATATGATGATGATAGGCTCTGATGAGAGAGAAAGGGTTAAAATAGTGCTAAATGGCATGAACTCCAAAATGGCCGATGTGCCCCTTACATCACTCCTCCTCGCGGTGCATATATATATATATATATATATATATATATATATATATATATATATATATATATATATATATATATATATATATATATATATATATATATATATATATATATATATATAGCCTGGTGTTGGCGCAGTGGTTAGGGCAGCGGCTTGGGATCCAAGAGGTCCTGAGTTCAAGCCCCGTTGGGCTACTGAATTAATACACCAGGGGGTTGACTCAGCCTGTCATCCTTCCGAGGTCGGCAAAATGAGTACCAGTGTACTGGGCCGGTGTATACCCCGGTTAAAATAGGTGTACAATATCCCTGTGTCGTAAGAGGCGACCAGGGTTGCGTCAGGAAGGGCATCCGGCATAAAACATGTGCCAAATCACTATGCGGATCATACGGATGATCCACTGTGGCGACCCCTAACGGGAGCAGCCGAAAGAAGAAGAAGAAGAAGATATATATATATATATATATATATATATATATATATATATATATATATATATATATATATATATATATATATATATATACTGAACAAAAATATAAACGCACCAACCTAAATATCTAAGTCAAGATTGCCATTATGGGAAAATGGTCAAACCAATGATATGTTTGAGCAATGGTTCCTTTATTTTGCTCAAGACAGATGTTCCCATTGAAATTGACCACTCTGAGTGTGTGGACTCACACGTTGAGTAATCCTTCCCATGAGCACCATGGGGCTTGACAGAGTGATGGTCAGTGAGCGTGACCAGGACACAAACACTCCCTATAGCTTGCCCTATAAAAGGCCTCCCCAAAATGTGGACTGGTGCCAAATGTCAACATGCCACAGATGTCACAAATCTTGAGGGAGCGCGCCATTGGCATGCTGAATGCTGGGACATCAGTACGGGCCGTTGCAGCACACTTCAATGTCCACCACTCCACCATTAGCCGCCTGAGAACGCGCCTCAGAGAGACTGGAAGCACCGTGAACCGCCCACATGCCCGGCGACCACGTGTGACCACCGCCGGTCAGGATCATCACATGAGGCTGCAACATCTCCGGGATCGACTCCGACCGGCCACGAGGACTGGCGATGAGACTGTCGGGCTGCATAACAGGCGCATTTCAGCCCAGACGGTGCGTAACCGCTTGAGGGAGGCCAGCCTCCGAGCCCGCCGACCACACCGGGGACTCGACCTCACTGCAGTCCAGCGTCAGACCCGACTGAACTGGGCCAGTGTTCACTTGCGCTGGACCCTCGCACGATGGAGGAGAGTGCTGTTCACCGATGAGTAGCGGTTCCAGCTGTATCGGGCTGATGGCGGACTCCGCGTCTGGCGTCGGGCTGGGGAGCGCTGCACTGACGCCAATGTCCTTCGTCGGGTGTCACACGGTGGTGCCAGTATTATGGTGTGGGCAGGCATATGCCATGGAGAGCGCACTCAGCTTCATTTCATTGAAGGCAACTTGAACGGGCAGCGGTACAGGGACGAGATACTCAGACCCATCGTCGTGCCGTTTGTACGCCTTCACCATGTGATGTTTCAGCACGACAATGCTCGCCCCCATGTTGCCAGGATCTGCATGGACTTCCTCGGTGAGGAGGACATTGATGTCCTCGACTGGCCTCCATATTCTCCCGACATGTCGCCCATCGAGCACCTTTGGGACGTTCTTGATCGACGCGTACGACAACGTTACGCAGTCCCAGAGAACGTCCGCCAGCTCCGTGTGGCTCTCCAGGAGGAATGGGAAAACATCCCTCAGGCCACCATCGATAATCTGGTGATGTCCATGCGCCGGAGATGCACCGCTCTGCGCGACGCCAACGGTGGACACACCCGCTACTGACTGTGTGAACTCTGACAGTGACACCTCGGTTGTGTCGGCTGTTGTAGCGCAAAGACTGTCGCCAGAATTCTCAAGGAACTCTTTGAAATTTAATGCTCAATTGTCATGGATTCTATAACCAAATTTTTGTGAAGATTTAGTATTAATGAGTTCGAGGTAAAATAGTAACAATCGCTTGGTGCGTTTATATTTTTGCGCTTGGTGTGTTTATATTTTTGTTCAGTATATATATATATATATATATATATATATATATATATATATATATATATATATATATATATATATATATATATATATATATATATATATATATATTTATATATTGTTGCGGATTTGGAAAGCTATCGCACTCAACATTCAGGTCCTTTAGCTCAGTTATTTCGGTAAGTACATGTTGCTAGTTAGGGTCCTGACCCTAGTCTAATGGGTAATTTAATGTTCCTGTGCTGTGAAGTTGTTTTAATAGTCAGGTTTTCTTTCCGTTATTTTTTATATCACTGACTGCACGGCCAACGTCGCCGCCGACCACACCGCATCGCCCTCGCCAGCATTAGCTTTCTCCACCTAGTCAATCGCGGGGTTTGCCGCCCATTTTGGTGAATGGGAGGAATGACGAGGGCGCATGCGCAAAAGGTCGTCCGGTGTGGAGAAGGCAGGGTTCGGGGAGGCGCCAGGCGGTGGCCCTCGAGCAATCGGCGTGCAGCGGGTGGGGGTGACCGCGACTCAGCCAATCCGGGCCCGCATCGGGAGAGGGCGGAGTTGCGAGGAGGCACCCCCCCCGCCCCTTTGAAGCGGGGGAGATAAAATAGCGTGGTCCATGCACAGTGTCGTTCCCCTGGCGTTCTGGTCTGGCGCGGTCTGCGCGCGCGCTGGCATTCTGTTCGGGGATCGGCGCGTTCTGCGCATTGTTCAAAGGACCGCATTATGTGTGCTAAAAAGGAGCGCGTTCTGTACTGGGATCGGCGCGTTGAAGAGTTCGTTCTGTACTGCGATCGACGCGTCGAGGAGCGCGATCTGTACTGGGATCGGCGCGTCGAAGAGTTGGCTCTGAACTGGGATCGGCGCGTCAAAGAGTTCGTTCTGTACTGAGATCGGCGCCTTGAGAGCTCGTTCTGTTCCATGATCAGCATGGTCTGCGCGCGCGCTGAGGTACATCACATCTCGGTGCATGATATTTGCTGGTCGTCTGCTTGATCGTCGTTTTCGTCGTTGGGGAGGTCTGGAGCCTTCTCGTCTTGGTGATCACCATCATGGTCGTCGTCGAGGACAGGTCCAAGATAGACCCTGGCTTTCAGCTCGCCTGTCCCTCCGAGCTGAAAGTCATATTAAAGGCAATAGCCACCATTTCTGTCTGGGTGTGCGTGTGTCTGTTTGTGGCGCCCGTCTAACGAGTAGAAAACTGTTAAGTGCTTTGTGTCCTGTACATACGTGCATTGCCTGGTGTTCGGTTTAGTTCTGCTTTGGAACTAGGAACTTTGTGTTCCCTAGTTCCCCATTATTATTTTAAAATAAACCCCCAATTGTTAAATGTACTCAGCTCGTCGTGTCATTTCCTTCATTGACTGAGCATGTCGTGCGTGTAAGGGATTAGTCGGCCATTGCCACGGTCACAAGATAATCGGATCGGTGGAATTCGGTGATACCACCGCTCGGCTACGCACACGGAACGGGCTCGCTTCCGTATGAGTTCCGCCGAGGGTGAAGTACCCTGGTAGCTGGATCACGTGGGCACTTAGGAAAGTTGAAGTTGGCAATTAACCCTACCCCACATGATCTCCCCATTGGCGTATTTCGGTCCAAAATAACCGGACCCGTCGATCCGGACTTATCCGGGCCGGCGATCTGTAATTCTGGGCAATCGAGCCGAGACAGCCGCACTGCTTCATCGAGGGTCGTGTTCGTGGCGACTCGCCGGCGGGAAAGCGCAACAATATATATATATATATATATATATATATATATATATATATATATATATATATGTATGTATATAGATATATATGTATATATACGTGTGTGTGTGTATGTATATATATATATATATATATATATATATATATATATATATATATATATATATATATATATATATATATCTCTCTCGCTACATATATATATATATATATATATATATATATATATATATATATATATATATATATATATATATATATATTCTTCTTCTTCTTCCGGCAGCTCCCGTTCGGGGTCGCCACAGCGGATCATCCGTATGATCCGCATAATGATTTGGCACATGTTTTACGCCGGATGCCCTTCCTGACGCAACCCTGGTCACCTCTTACAACACAGGGATATGGTACACCTATTTTAACCAGGGTATACACAATATATATATATATATATATATATATATATATATATATACATATATACATATATACATATATATATACATATATATATACATATATATATATATATATATATATATATATATATATATATATATACATATATATACATATATATATATATATATACATATATATATATATATATATATATATATATATATATATACATATATATATATATATATATATATATATACATATATATATATACATATATATATATATATATATATATATATATATATATATATATATATATATATATATATATATATATATATATATATATATATATATATATATATATATACAGTAAGTCCTCGCTCTTCGCAAGGGTTGCGTTCCTGGAAAACCTTATGATAAGCGAAACTGTGTTAAACAAAACATATTTTCCCATAGAAACCAATGTGTTAAAGGGGGGATGTGTTTTTGGCTCGGAATTTTTTGGACATAAACACAAATAAACAAAATACACTCCTCGAGTCGTGGCGACTTACCCCGAGGCTGGAGGAACGGAGTTGATTGCAGTGGACAAGTCACACTTGCGGAGTGGCAGAATCGTCCCCCTCTTCACTTGACACTGTGCTGTCACTTTCTTCACCAGCGGGAACGGTCTCTTGGCAGCTGGTTGAAGGAGCATCCTGGATGGTGGATGGAGTTGGTGCTGCATCTTTTGGCTTGAAAAATGCATGGAGAGTGGGCTGGATGGCTTTCTTTTTCCTTGCTGCATAAAGTTCCTTGTAGCAACAAAGGGCATCATTAACAACACAGCTAAAATCAGTGCTCCTTTCAAGATTTGGATCTTGCTCGATATAACAGCACTTACAGTTGACTTGGACAGCTCTAGCAGGGCAGTAATTTGACAAACTGACTTGTTGGAAAGGTGGCATCCTTTGACCGTGCCACTTTGAAAGCCAATGAGCTCTTCAGTACGGTCCATTCCACTGCCAATGTTTGTCTCTGCAGATTGCATGGCTGTATGCTTGATTTTATACACCTGTCAGCAATGGGTGTAGCTGAAATGGCTGAATCCACTAATTAGAATGGGTGTCCGAATACTTTTGGCTATGTTGTGTATATACTCATTCTAACCACTCACGGACTGATTGATATTAATGTTCCGTACCTTCCAGGGGATGTAGAAAGCTGAAATTTTGCATGCCGATGGACATCTAAGCCAATACACGGGGAAACATCACAGAACCAACGGAAAGCATCTGTAAATGAAAATGTCTGAAAATTTGTGCAGCCTTCTTGTGCTCACTGCAGGTTAGTGACTCGACACAATGGAGAAGCACAGTTTGTTATTGCCTACAATGTGTAAGCAAACCCCATGAGTGTATACATATATAGATGTATATATATATATATATATATATATATATATATATATATATATATATATATATATATATATATATATATATATATAGTCTTAGACAATGTCCATACAATCTTTACTTAACTCGATTTATACTTTAATTTGTTGCTATCCACTGATATCAGAGGAAAGAAGATACTAATTTTACGATGTTTTCGATGTGCATTATTGTATAAAGGTTGGTGCGAATGTAATGCCTCATATTTTTCAATTCGTAATCAGTGTCATAAGAAAGCTGCGCGAGATCACAATGAAAGGTTAATCTCCCACTAATATTACGTTGAGCGGCACTGCGATCGGTTACGTGATGACATTCCTCCACACTTTCAAAATGGTTGCCCCGCTAGATGGGTGTACAAAGCAGAGAACAGTTATTTAATTTCTTACTGTGGAAGAGGTTTCTCTCGTGGATATTCATTGGTATTTAAAGAATGTGTACGGCAACTCTACCATTGATGTGAGCACGTTAGACATTTGGCAAAACGTTTTAAGAATGGAGAAACACATATCGACGATGAGCCTCAAAGTGGTCAGCCTGCAACCGCAGTGACACTGGAAAACAAACGTCGGATTGATGCGCTCATTGAAGTGCATTGCAGTTGACGGGGTGACGACGTGGATAAGTAATTTCATATTTACTACATATGTACTCCACCAGTCAACTTTTTGAACACCCCCATTTTTCCAGTTTTTGCTGAAATTTAAGCAGTTTAATGTTTCAATGTATTCTGAAATTAAAGCATAGAACAAATAAACAATTGCAAATAAAAAAGAAATCATGGAATCGTTTTGTTGACCAAAATTTAATCTAAATTTTTGACTCATCAAAGTAGCCTCCTTTTGCAGATATAACAGCCGAACATACTCGTGGCATTCTTTCGACAATGGAAATCAAATATTGTTCGGAAAGTTCTTCCCAAGACTTGCAGAAGTTCCCACAAATGTGTTGCACTTGAAGGTTGCTTTTCTTTCACCCTTCTGTCCAGTTCATCCCAAACCAGCTCGATGGGGTTTAAGTCTGGAGATTGTGCTGGCCATTCCATGATTTGAAGCCTACAATCTTGTTATTTTCTTCTCAGTTAATTCTTACAGAGCCTGGAGGTATGTTTTGGGTCATTATCTTGCTGTAGGATGAACCCCTGACCAACTCGGCATAGACCAGAGGGTATTGCATGGCGCTGCAAAATGCTGTGCTTGCCCTTTTGGTTCAGGGTGCCAGTCACTCTGTGCAAGTCGCCGACTCTGGATCCAGCAAAAGAGCCCCAGATCATCACGCTTCCTCCTCCATGTTTGACAGTTGGTGTCACACACTGAGGAACCATCCTTTCGCAAACTTGACGGCGTACAAAAACCCTGCGTGATGAACCGAAGATTTCAAATTTTGATTCATCGGTCCATAAGACCTTCTTCCAGTTTTCAGTAGTCCACTGGTGCTTCATGGCTCAGGCAAGCCTCTTTTTATTATTTTGCCATCTTCGCAATGGCTTTCTTCCTGCCATTCGACCTGTCAAACTTACAGCTCAAAGTCTTCTCTTCACAGTTGATAATGAGACTTCCTTACTTTGACCAGTGTTAAGCTGTGCTTGAAGCTGCTGTCGTGTGAGCTGCCTATCACACAAGCTGTTGACTTTCAGAAACTTGTCTTCTGATTGTGTTGTGGCTTTGGGTCTGCCAGACCTCTTCCTGTCAGAGTTTCCTCCAGTTTCCAAGTGCCTTTAGATGGTGTAGGAAACTGTACTCACTGGCACCTTGGCTTGCTTTGCAATTTCTCCACAGGAAAGACCTACACTTTTTAGGGTTATAATGATCTGTCTGTCTTCCTTTGTTAATTGTCATTTTTCTCGTCATTATGATAGCAATATACTACTTCCTGCAGTGCAATATTGTCCAAATAATGCTTCAGTGTGTAGCCACACAGTCTGTTCCAACACTGCTTTTACACAGACAGAGGGTTTGTAACTCATCAACAAAAGTTATGACACCTGTAGGAATTGTTTGCATCAACTTTGAAGGCTTAATTTACTTCCATTGCTGCAGAACAGCTGCAGTTGCTCACCCATTACTTCTTCCCTGAAAAGGGCCTTTTTTAACAACTCTGAAATTTACATTATTTTTCAGTTTTTGGTGACCTAAACTTTTTTTAACCTCTGGCAGTTTACCGCTTAGCTTTGCATCATTTCAGGTTATTCAATGGACTTGAACTGCATGAATTTAAGTAAAAACTGAAAAATGGGGGTGTTCCAAAAATTTGACCGGTAGATTATGGATATTCCCTGTAATTTTCATTATGATTGGAATTATATTTAACGAGAAATTAAAAAAAGGCATGACTTTCATACTGACCCAAGTATTTATTTGTGTAGCTCTGTGAAGTCAGTCCCATTACTTGTGTAGCTCTGTGAAGTCAGTCCCATTACTTTTTAGACGGACTTCGTATGAGCATGCTGACGTGGGTTTTTTAAACCCACCTTGTTGTGATCGTTGTCCTCCTGAAGGATTCTAACTGGCCAATTGTGGAATCCTATTTGACTTCAGACAGAGTTTAACGTTTGTCCGATTTGATTATAAAATCCTACAAAAACCCATCGACACTGATAAAACTGATGTCCACACAAGTCCTTCCTTGTGAAACAATTTATTTTCTAATTATACACCATACACTTCTCACCCTTGTACAATGAACTTAAGAATCCCCATTGATTGCAATATTATTTGGTTCTATTTCATTTATTCTTACTTTAGTTAACAGTTAGACCAACCCGATTCAATTCACTTCTACATTACATCAGAGAGTTTTATTCTAACTTGGTACTTGGTCAGTTCCAAGGAGTACAAGCCACTGAGATACTATACTTCCTCACGTGCTTGCACTGAGAACAATGTACCTTTCAAAGCATTTTATACTTTCATGAGAGAGAGGTTGGGGGATATTCACCCAGACTGTAGACGTGTCCTTTAGACAAAAAGCCACTTCGTACATTTTCTAAGCAAAGGTTCATTTATCAGCTCGGTCACTCTGCTCCAGAACAACACATTTCTTATCATTTAGGGCAAAAGTCTTTTGGCCAGAAATGACAGCCAATTCAATTTGCAGCATAAAAGTTACATTTCTGAAACTCCATTTGTTACAATTTAAAATACATTAATATAAATTTTTCCCCCACACTCCCCCTTTTTTTTTGAAGGAAAATTTGAATAATTTTTCTTTCACATGATTACCATGTCCCATTCCTGAAGGAGAAAAGATTTCCATTATTCAAGTTCAATCAACAATGGCAACGAGTGCTCATATCAGAAAATGAGTGAGTTTCCATTTTATTTATGGCTTGTTCATCAGCATGTGTCACACGCTGAAAACATGCTACCCGAAGTCAGAAGATAAACAGGTCAGGGTGTGGATAGAGCGGCACCCAACGGGAAACAATCGAAGCACTCCTTGAGCTGAGGAGAAGGTAGATGTGGGCAAGTACAAGTTTGGGCCGGACACCGAGTTGAAGGAGCGCAGTGTGGAATTCCAGGCCTGTCGTACATTGAAGTGACCACAGCAAGTTCACGATTTATTTGCAGAGCGGCAATCGAGAGTGTGGCTGAGAACATTCCTCCACGCAGGCACCACACAATGCCGATGTTAAGACTTTGCTCAACCTTCTCCTCAGTGGGTTTTTTCTTTCTTTTCCCACATTGCTCCATCTTATCTTCTCAGGAAGGGGCATGATCACGTGTTGAATGCTCAATCACCCAAATCTGGGTTCTCCCATCGTCCAATCTTTGTGTGGAAGTTCTTTCCAAACCTCATTTTCGATGAAATCGTACATTACTTCAAAGACTGCTTTCAACACTCCGAAACAAACAAAGCATCAATTAAACACCAATCAATAAACGTCATGGGCACATGTATTTCAATAAGACTAACAAAGGTTCTTATAGAAGCATTTAACTTGCATTATATGTCATATCAATATTTTAATCCCTTTCCTTATTTCCCAAAACAACATGCTAAAATATACAGAAATCCCAGTTGTACGTATACTCAAAACATCCATCTCATTTGCTATTTCCATCGACATTTTAAATCTCTGACATTTCTCCATCTGTCCACTTCTCTCTCACCAAAACAGCAAACATGCTGCCATTTTCCCAACTCACATACACAAACCATCTATCACTTCCTCTGTCCTCAATTACGAATCCATTTTCCTTTATCAAAACAAAGAAATCATTTTAAACAGTTGTTCAAAAATTGTCAAATACTTGTCAAATCTGTTATCACGCAAATATTTTTTAAATTGCAGCTCAAACACTCTGTCTCCACATGCAGCTACACCCTCCCCAAATTTATTCCAGTTTTGGAAAAGCATCTTAAACTTCAGACGAATAAACATCCAAACTCTCTTAAACAACTCTTTGGTCAAAACAATAAAATATTTCCTTTTAAAATCCATAAATAAAAATTAAATCTTCAGCATCTATCCAATTCAATTATGAATTTACCTTGACTGAATCGATCAAAGGGTTACACTGGGTTGTTTGCCATTGCCTTCCCAGCACAGGTTCAGGAAACCTCAACATTCGCAGATGAATAAAACAATATTTCAACGTCCATCCGAGGGAATCATCTATTATCTGTGAATCGCCCCACGTGCTAAACATCATCAAATCACTAAAATCATTCCAAATCACGTTTCTACATTTAAATCACATATTTTAAGTACAATCGTTACAACTCAGATCAAATCTTCGAAACATTTCTGACACGTCCTCAGAGCTTGTCCAGCACTTAAACCTGCCGGGTTGTGTAATTACAAGTCATCACAATGCCAGCGAGAGCTCAACTCCCAAGACTTCACGTTCCGAATACAGTATATCCCACATTCACAATTGTTATTTCACAATTTATTCAAAATCCCTATGGTTGTAAAATAAAACTTCAACACTTTTTCCTAAATGGACTTCACCTTAAACATTCAGTGGAGAGGGTGTGCCACAAACACCAAGGAACAAGGAACAGGAAGTTCTCTCCACATCCGGTGGGAAGAAAAAGGAAAAACTCTGACAGGCAAAACCCACAGTTTAGCATTTCACTGTCATGGCTTCAACACACACACTAAACAGCATTGCATATCATAGACTCGCGTGTGATCACGTGACAAATACCAATCACATTTCTATCTCATCCTCTTGAATCTGCATATGAATCAAATTTCACACCTAAAGCAAAGGCTCGAACAAAGACTCAGTGTAAAGATATATGCCACCCCCCCCCACAGATCGAGTGGAGGGGGTGTAGTTTGCGACCTTCGCGTGGAAATACAATGCAAAGAATGCATAACATGCCATTTCAAACAGACCCACAGCTCAACTCAGCACGAGTTAAAATATCGTCAAAATCCCAACAGAACACGTTTCATTGCAGTGAATATTGGACTCACACAAGTTTCATTTTTTTTACTCTCAGTAACACATGCATCTCAATGCAAATCACCAACCATGCTCCCAGCTGGTTAATCGTCTCCTGCACTCTACAAAACGTTTCGTGCAAATCATTGCATTTACAAATCCGTAAAACCTCCACACAATATAATATAACAACCTCACTGCCAACAAACTTCCAGTGAGTTCAATGAACAAAAGGTAACTCTTATAACTCTTACAAACAGGTAACTCATAATATTTATCTATTTTAACCCTATCTCGGCATCTCGGCCGTGTCCTCGGCCTCTCTCTCACAGCCGGTCCGTATCAATGCAAACATGTGGCATGTCGCTTCATCATTCCCATTTAATTACGCATCTGGCTCCTTAACGAGCCTCTTCTTGTCATCTGACTCCTCTTCTTCTCCAGCACTTTTCTAAAACAAGTACAGTACTTATCGTTTACTTCAAAACGGACTCCCTCTGCCGGATCCTCTTCTTTCTCTCAATAAATTATCTGACAATGAACTTTTCTTTGTTCGAAATGCGTTACCTGCTGAGAGTGCTCTCCCTTACCTTCGCTCAAGCACTTGTCGTTCCTCCAGGCACTGCCTCCGGCAGATTAAGCACCTCCGGTCACGAGCACCGCACCAACGTCGGTTCGAATCCGAGTCACGGCACCAACTGATGTGTATTTTTTAAACCCACCTTGTTGTGATCGTTGTCCTCCTGAAGGATTCTAACGGGCCGATTGTGGAATCCTATTTGACTTCAGACAGAGTTTAACGTTGTCCGATTTGATTATAAAATCCTACAAAAACCCATCGACACTGATAAAACTGATGTCCACACAAGTCCTTCCTTGTGAAACAATTTATTTTCTAATTATACACCATACACTTCTCACCCTTGTACAATGAACTTAAGAATCCCCATTGATTGCAATATTATTTGGTTCTATTTCATTTATTCTTACTTTAGTTAACAGTTAGACCAACCCGATTCAATTCACTCCTACATTATATCAGAGAGTTTTATTCTAACTTGGTACTTAGTCAGTTCCAAGGAGTACAAGCCACTGAGATACTATACTTCCTCACGTGCTTGCACTGAGAACAATGTACCTTTCAAAGCATTTTATACTTTCATGAGAGAGAGGTTGGGGGATATTCACCCAGACTGTAGACGTGTCCTTTAGACGAAAAGCCACTTCGTACATTTTCTAAGCAAAGGTTCATTTATCAGCTCAGTCATTCTGCTCCAGAACAACACATTTCTTATCATTTAGGGCAAAAGTCTTTTTGGCCAGAAATGACAGCCAATTCAACTTGCAGCATAAAAGTTACATTTCTGAAACTCCATTTGTTACAATTTAAAATACATTAATATAAATTTTTTCCCCCACAATACCAAAACATCAAAAATAAAATTACAGACTCGAGTTGCAGAAGTGCAAAATCCAGACTCGCACCCTGGCTTTAAGGGGGGGGGGGCATTCCACCCAATGCACCTTGCCTTAAAGGCTGAATATTTTGCAGGGTCATTTCCCCAATAAAAGTATTTTTAGAATTTCTCATCTATCACTGAGATGGTCACTTGGGGAACTTTTGGAAAGTTAGGCGAGTAGGCATAGAATGACCCATCAGCTGTTTATAGCCTGAAAAGGTAATGGAAGGAGAAGGAAGTATCTATTTTTTCTCATTGCCAGTTAGTTGGAAAATTGAATGAAAGAAAATTTAAAAACTATCCAAGGATGTAAAATTCCTTGAGGGAAAATGGAGCATGTGGCCATGTTCTTGGAGCCGAGCAGCGGTGGTGGGAGGTGAGGGTTTCCCACCAATTGTAGGAAGCGTCCTCCACAAGAGTATTATAGTTTACAATTTCAAGAATAATGAGCTGCACATGAAAACAAAATCTTGCCTCAGCCCTTGGGCTATCGGCTTCACATCACAAATTATTCTCCGATTTAAAGAAAATAGGAATACTGTACTATAAATATAATTATCTGGCTTGAAACATCAGATTTCATGTGTTTTGCAAGATGTCTACTTAAAATCTCTCAAAATGAAATTGGCTATAACACTTGCTTCAGGGCTCCACACATGCATGTGCACACACACACACACACACACACACACACACACACACACACACACACACACACACACACACACACACACTCACATATACACACAACACTCAAGATTTGTGTCGGCAATCAGACGAGTTTAAGGATGGTTAAGTTTATTCAGGCCATATCCGTTGAATCCTCAGCCAGCAGAGATGCACAGATACAGGCAAATCATCCATCCATTGAGTGAGCCGGTGGAATCGAGCGATTGTGATTAAAATCAAACAAGCTGTTAGGCATGGCAGTGTCTTTTTTAGAACAGTCATGGATGAAAAGAGGAAAGAAAATGCATGGGTGAGGGCCAGCATTTTCATTATGAAATGGATTTCATGGTGGTTTGCATCGTCCTTTGAATATCCTGAGAATACCGAGGCAAACTGCCAAAGCTTTGGAAAGCAGCTTCATTTACTGTTGCTAGTCCCCATTGTTATTAATGTTGTTTCTAATTACTTCATTACCTGGTATGATATAATCAATGAATAAAATATATTATTGAACACAATTGTTCCCATACAGTCTATAACGACATACAGCCTCCGCTGGTAAAGCAAAACTTTCAGATGGCCCTGAAAGGACAACTTGATAGTGGTTGTTAGAATTAGAATACAGCACTGTAATTTGACTGTTTGTTTCACATAATATGTATATAGAGGAAGATTCATTGTTATTTATGAGCTGTTATTATGCTTCACACCAGACTTGGTGGTGTAATGGTTGGAGTATCTGCTCTGAGTCTGGGAAGATGGTGATTCAAACCATGGTTGAGTCTTGCCAAAGACGTTTTTAAAAAAAATAATAATAACAAAGGTACATGCTGATTCCTTGCTTCATGCTCAGCATTTAAAAGGAAAAGCACAGAAAAACAACGATGGGAAGGCAGTGGTACACCATCTCGTGTAGCCCTTGCCAATGCTCTGAAGAAATTGTGGAATATCAAAAAACTTATGCAATTAGTCTTTCCATCCTTGAAGGATAGGGTCATGATGGACACTGCTCAGGAAATATCACCTCATTCCTAAGGGTGACTTAGTTATTTATATATTTTGAGGTGGAAACTGGAAAGTCACCACTGTTCCCCTAAATCATGAAGATGTTGCCAAAACCAACTAATCTATAGACCAGTAAGTCTTCAACCGATCATAAGCAAAGCCACGGAATCGATAATTGCAGCAGATTTCAATATTCATATGTCCTCCAACTCTCTGACCTCCGACCGTCATCGTGGAAAAAGAGGAGGGACCCAATGGTGCTGAGAAGCAACAGGTTGCTTTGGATGGAATACGATCTCGTGCGGTACCTCTAAAGGTTGCAGTGCTCCTCAATGTATAGTGCTGGGAACACTCCTGTTTTGGATATTTAATAAAAAGTGGACTATTTGAGCATTTTATTGTAGAAAATTACAAAAGGTAGCAAGTTGCTATTATCAGAGAACCACCTCAGCGCTGTCCAGTCTGGCATTTCACGCAAGCCAACTGGCAGGGTCTCCAAGCAGCCATCAAACTTCTAGACTGGTCTCCCATTGCTACTTTCTCCAACATCAACTCATCCTGGGAATTCTTTCAAGGAAACTTGCTCTCCTTTATGCACAGATTTATCCTCTCTCATCTTCAGTTGTCCTACCCTTCCTCCCACCCATGGTTCACTGAAGCTTGTGGCGAGGCGGTTGTCCTGAAACAACTTGCCTTTGCCTCATGGAAAGCAAACCCAACTGAGGGTAATCTCAGTTCCTTCCATAAAGCTCGGAACAAATGTGTACCTACCCTCAGGAGAGCCAGAAAACAACATCTCTCCAAGCTCAAGTCTGAACTTTCAAACCTCTCGACCTCCTCCAAATCCTAGTGGTGTCTAATCAAATCTGTTTCTGATGTATGTTCTCCCTCCATCCCCTCCCTTACCTCAAATGCCTGCACTGCTGACACTGCACATGAAAAGGCTGAATGCCTAAACTCGGTGTTTGCATCAAAATCTTGTGTCCAAAACCATCGCTTTCTGTACCCACCTTACCCAGTCGCACCCAACTGTCCCTGGACTCTGTGTCCTTTTCTCGTGACAAGGGGGAGAGTTTGCTGTCAAACCTTGACTCAGATTCTGCAACCGGTCCAGATGGCATCAGCCTGCATGTCCAAAAACCTGCTCCTCTGCTCTTGCTCACCCTCTCTCTGTTCTATTCACCCTATCATTTGCTCAAGGTGATCTGCCATCTGCTTGGAAATTAGCAAGCATTACCACCCTGCATACAAAAGGTGCCAAAACAGATCCCTGCAACAACAGACCAATCAGCCTTCTCCCAATCATGAGCAAGGTTATGGAATCCATCATCACTTCAGACATTAAATCCTTCAACTTCTCTAATGGCCTGATTTCCGATCATCAGTTTGGTTTCAGACTAGGTCACTCTACCCTGGATATGCTGCTTCTGCTCTCCCAACAATGGATGGAGGTCCTCAATGCCGGACATGAAATCAGAGCCATATCCCTAGACATATTGTGTGTTTTGACATGGTCTGGCACCCTGCCCTGCTCACCAAACTCTCTTCCTATGATATCTAAGGCCATCTCCACTCATGGCTCGCAGATTTCCTCTCCTGTCATAGTCAACGTGTGGCCCTAAATGGAGTTCTTTCATCCCCTCTTCCTGTCCAGGCTGTAGTTCCTCAAGGCAGCGTTCTGGGTCCTGTTCTTTTTCTGGATTTCATCAATGATCTCGCCAACTCTGGAAAATCCTCTTTATCTCTTTGTTGATGGCTCCACCCTCTGCTGTACCATCTGTCATCCCTCAGACCATCATGCAGCAGCTTCTTCGCTCACTGCAGATCTGGGTAAAATCACAAACTGGGCCAACACGTGGAACATGTCTTTCAATCCGGACAAATCTCACACTCTCACGATGTCTCTCTGAAAGGACCATTTGGAACCCCCCCCCCATCCACTTTCTCAACAATCCTCTGGAAGAAATCCTTTTTTCAAGCTTCTCAGTCTCACTATCTGCCATGATCTTTCCTGGGAAATCTACATTTCCAACCTGGCCTCCAAAGCCAGTCGCCGACTGAGAATCCTCCGTTGTGCAAAGTCTTTCCTCGGCCCACCTGAGCTCCTGACCACATACAAAGCTTTCATCCGCAGCCGGCTGGAGTACTGCTCTCCCCTCTGGGCTGGTGCTCCTGCCTCCCACCTTTCTCGGCTTCACACTGTGGAAACCAAGGCATTTCGGATCATTGGCATCTCCCGCGAGGAGGCTGAGTCTTTGGGCCTCTCACTCTCTCACTGCAGGCAGGTCGGTAGTATTTCTGTCTTCTACCCTCTCCTCTCCAATTTCGCCCCACCCTGCTCTCTCTGCGATTTGTGCCCACCATATTTCTGCAGAGCGCTCAAGGTCTGCCAACAACCCCCTTCTAGTAAAACTACCAAAATCACGAATCACTGCTCGCCTTCACTATTTCATTCCTCTTTTTTTCCCGCCTTTGGAATGAACTCCCACACTCTCTTAAATCCCATTCTTCCCTCCAGGCCTTCAAAACAGCTGTTCACCACCACCTCTTATCGTACCCCATCCAAATCATCGATCTTTTCTACCCCCGTTAATCCACCACAAACCCACCTCCTTCAAATTCCCTGCTTTCCTTCCTGAAAGTCCCCGTAATGTCCATCTTGTATGCCCCGTGTTCCCCGCCCCATCCCTCTCCCTTCCAAAGATCTCCTAATGTCTCTGTTCCCCACTGTTTTGTCCTTCCCACTCCCGCCCCTCTTGTCTCATGCCCCCCTTGCTGTGCATTGTGTGTTAGCTCTCATACGAGCCTCGACATGGTATGCAAAAAAAGTTCAGTGATTGATGGAAAGCATACACCATGCCATTTTCAAATCACTCTTACTGCTTGTAATTGACATCTTCAATGTGTGCTCATCTCTGTTCAAGCAAGCTTTGATCCTGACTCAGAAATTCTCCACAACTCATCTGCATGTTGCTGGAGTGGGTGGAGTAGGAGCCTGATGGTAGTCCTCCATCTCCTGCTTTAGGACATCCAGGGTTCAAGGTTTGTTGGCATAAACTTGACGCTTGGCAGCACCCCAAAATAAAAAAAATCCAATGGATTCAATTCCAGGCTGTGAGACACCCACTCATGTGCTGTTCCCAGGCTGCTGATATGATTTCCAAACAGCTGGTTGAGCAAGTCCATGGTTCACCTGCAGTGTGCGGTGGTGCACTGTCCTGCATGAACCATGCAAGTCTGAGTTGATTTGGAGATGGCCGTTGAACAAGATCAGCATAGAATCAGCATTGGACCTCGCAGTACCACTTGCTGTTGGCTGTCACCACCTTACCATGGTGTCCTCGGGAACGCCGACTGTGGGATTTCTTAGGTCTTTCGAGAGCAGAATTTCTGACAAGATCAATGTTCCCTTGGTCCTTGGTAATAGT
Source organism: Eptatretus burgeri (assembly GCF_056783735.1). NCBI lineage: Eukaryota > Metazoa > Chordata > Myxini > Myxiniformes > Myxinidae > Eptatretus > Eptatretus burgeri. The sequence goes on along the minus strand of NC_140963.1, from coordinate 120,249,428 downwards.
TGGTGGGTGGCCATTGTTGCCTTTATTTTGATTTTTCACGCTTCCATGTGCTTGGAAGTGCTCCACAACTGCTGAATGCTCCCATTTGAAGGTTCATTATGGGTGTAAACAATGTAATACTGACAGTATTGTCGGCACACCTGCATGTAGGATTTTGTCTCAAACCACAAAGTCACGATTTTCACTTTTCCACTGTGAACACCATAGTTGACGTAGGGTCCTTCTGATGACTTTTTGGAAATGGCCTACTACTGCCACCATTGTATCCTGCAAGAGAGAGGGGTATAGCAATAGAAACAACAGAATATCAGGCTGCTCAAATAGTCCACTTTTGTTGAAACACCCTGTAGATCATTGGCAAGTTTTTTTTCATTGGAAAGTTTATTCCATCACTTTGTGGATGAATCTCAGGATCTGCTTCGTGCTCCCCATAGGCTGTTTGGTGGTCTGCAGTTTTTTTTTCCAGGCTTTCCCCTCCTGCCCTCTCACCTCTCTACCCAGCTCCTGTGCCTCCAGCTTGTGCACTTTCTGCCAGAAACCCTTTCCTTGTAACCTTCCCCAAATCCAAACTCGATGCTCACCAACATTAACAAGCAAACCAACTTAATGCTTAAACCCAACTCGATGTTAAGCTTACCAACTCGATGCTTATACCCCTCTCATCACCTGTGAAACCATCTTCCTGAGTCCACTCTGTCCAGCTCGTCCCAATAGGATTTGAAGTCTGCTGCCCACTGCCACCTCATGGTCTCTCCCATTTCTACCTCTGAGCTTTATGACACCCGTTGAGACCCTGCTCCCACAATTATACGGCACCGTATTCCTCTCCTTCTGCTCTGATAGATCTGGTTGTTTGTTGTCCCACTGTTTTCCCTTTGCCCCATTTTGTCTGTTGATCCATTGTATCCATTCCTTGAGCAAGGTCACCTGGATGCTTTTTTTTTCTCCAAGATTGCGATCTATGATTGGCTTGGTGTATTAAATCAACCAAAGCAGCAGTTGTTGTGCAACAACTCAACACCATTGCTGAACAACAATTCTTTCCAAATCCATGGATTTTCCAAACTGCTTTGGGGAATGTCTGTGAAAAGGCAA
>NC_140963.1:120220833-120243333 GCF_056783735.1 Eptatretus burgeri | reverse complement strand
ACCCTTTTTGACACTAGTCAGGGTCCATATCGAGTGAACTCGATGTTTGCTTTTTCTTTTAACTAGTCTAATCCTTATCCCTTGTATTGTTTAGGCATAATTAATTGTTGTTCATTAATTATTAGATTGCAATAGAAATATACGACTTAACTCAAATTGGATAGTACTTCATTACAATATTTTTCATTGTGGTGTATTTAAACTTTTTTATTTATAATGATTAATATTTTCTGTTTCATTTTCTTTTATGATGTAATTCACATAAAATTTGACGTGCTGTTGCGATACGAGGAATTGAATAAAGTATATGATTATTATTATTATTATTATTATTATTATTATTACCGATTTTAAAACCATCCACGTCCACAGTTTCCGATATGCAATTCCGTTTTGCGCTCTTGATTAAATCCGAGGGGAAACATTCTTCCCTGTTGAGCAGATCACTCAAAGGAAACCCTGCATGAAATTAATGATGATAAAATGACTGGAGACATTTTCATGATGGTACAAGGTCAGTTCAAAGTGATTTCAGAACAAGATACTCACAATGGGTCAAAAAATGCGGACTTTAAATAAATACTGAATGTCATACAGAAGACTCGTATTAAATTGAATATATATCTTATAAATATTTTCAAGCATTTGTTTGTTGCTTGAAAAATAGAAGATTTTTCAAGTATATTGGTCAGTCGATTTTGTTATTCTGTTTGTCTGTCTGTCTGTCTGTCTGTCTGTCAATCGCCTACAGGTCACATTTCTAAACCGATCATCATGAAACTTTACCAAGTTGTGAAGGTAGTCTCAAATGAGAAGCCTATTGATTTTGAGGTCAAAGGTAATCTTGAGATCAATTTTCTAAAATCATTTTTCATCTGATTGACTTGAAATTTGAACAATATTTGCATAGTCCAATTTGGAAACCAACTATTTTTGAGGTCATAAGGTCAAAGGTCAGCTCAAGGTCAAACTTCTAAAATAATCAATTTTATCCTGAAAAATAATCAATTTTCATCTGATTGACCTGAACTTCGATTAAGATTGTCGATTTTAATCTTTATGAAATGGACAATTTGAGCTTGAGCTAACTGCTTGGCAACCTTTGGAGAGGAGGGTGGGTCTTGCAAGTATCATGCTTTACATGACGTCTTTTTCTTGTTTGTGTGTTTGTTTGTGTGTTTGTACATTATTCTTTCACAGCGGAACTGTAACACCTAGAGGCCACAAATTTGGGTGTAGGAACTTCAGAATCTGGGCAAGGATTTTAGAGACCCACCCCTCCCAACCAACCAAACCCCACAAGGAAATGCTCTGTATGTTTGTGCAGGTCTGGAAATCGTAGAAAATAACAGCTCGGCCAATCTCCACCAAGTTTTGCATACGTGCTGGGGCTACCACGTTTTAACAACAAGAAACTGATCTCAAACAAGGAAATTCAATAATTTGGCCCATCGTTGCTATGGTGCACTCTTCGGTTAATTTTTGCTCCAGCTTTAAGCATCAATGCTCTTAGTGGTTTACTAAAGTCTAACTAACCTGATCTTGATCGGGTGACCTTGCTTGAGTGGAGTACCCAGCATTTCCCAGGGAAAAAGGGGTTCCGGCACATTTTGTCCATTGAAAACATTGAAATCTTATCAATATTTTCCAGTGTTTGTGCATTTGTACATTATTCTCTCACACACCACAGTACCTAGTGACCCACTTTTGGGTGTCGGTCACACCACAGTACCTAGTGACCCCACTTTTGGGTGTCGGTACTTCATAATCTGGGCAAGGTGTTAAGCTACCCCACGTTAACTTTGACGTCCATTTTGAGGCAACCAACGGCCGCTATGAAGTGTATTGTTGCAGATGTGAGGTTTGAGGTTCGCCACAAGGGGAAGCACTCAGGTTCCCCTCGAACGTACGGTCCTGAGACCACCAGCCACGGATAATTCTGTGGTCCGGCAGATTGCTAGTCAACCACAAATGCCAATCGGTACGGCCAATCCTGGCAGAGTTCTCACGACTTTGTGTTATAATTTCCAGTGGATTGACAGCATCAGGGGGATCATGCCCTCGATGCGTACTTGCTTTATCTTAACTGATCAGGTGCAGTCGAGAGGAGCTGCCAAGTACACACCAGCTAACGTGTAGAGCCATTCTGTAGGGTAAAACTTCCCGGCTAACAATACATGTGGACTATGCTGGATCAATGGAGGAAAGGATACTATGAACTGGCTGAATTACAATACAGAATCGCTTGCCAAGCCAGCCATCCTGATCAACCATTTAATTGAAGTGCTTGCTTGAGTGATTAAGCTGTTTGCTGATCGCCCCACAGTCGACGGCGGTACAGTTCGTGTCCTGATCGTGATGTACAGTAGGTAGTTGCTACATGGTAGAGGTACATTTATGGGTATATTTGGATCTGTAATTTAAGCACTCCCCACAGGCATGTGTGTATGCCTGCATGCTTGGTTACCGGCACTGTGGTGGCAAAGTTTTCTCCCGTATCTTGGAGGTTTTAGCTTTTAAACACAGCAGCGTATGAAAGATCACGTTTTTCCTTTGTCCTTGGGCCTTTTTCTCAAGCAGTTGGTTATTTTACATGACTCGGTATGCTTTACAAAGGTTATAAGGTTTCTTTTTGTGAGTTTCAAAGCAAAATACATTTGATAACACCTGATTTCTGAGCCGTTCACCATATTAACGTGCATTCTCAATTACAGAGCCCAATTTTTTTCCACCTGTCACATGACGTGTGTGTGTGTGTGTGTGTGTGTGTGTGTGTGTGTGTGTGTGTGTGTGTGTGTGTGTGTGTGTGTGTGTGTGTGTGTGTGTGTGTGTGTGTGTGTGTGTGTGTTGCTCATAAAGCATAACATATTCTCTGCTAACTCCCCTACCACCACCCCTCACTTTCTCTTTGTCCTATCCTCGCTCCACCCCCTCCTAAGACAGTGCAGTGCAGTATCCTCCCATACCTCTCTCCTCTCTCCGTCTCTCTCCGTCTCTCTGTCTCTCTCCGTCTCTCTCTCTCTCTCTCTCTCTCTCTCTCTCTCTCTCTCTCTCTCTCTCTCTCTCTCTCTCTCTCTCTCTCTCTCTCTCTCTCTCTCTCTCTCTCTCTCTCTCTCTCTCTCTCTCTCTCTCTCTCTGTTTCTGAATGTATCTTCATGGTAGTTATACCCGGACGGTGGTTATCTCCGCACATATCCGAAATCCGAACTGTGGTTATGTCCGGATGGTGATTATCTCTGGGCATGTGCAGATGGCGGTTATGTCCGGACACACCCTCCCCTCGCACTGCCTTCCCTTGCGCTCCCCTCACACTGCCTTCCCTTCCCCTCTCACGTCTTTTCCCTCCCTTCACGCTGCCTTCCCTTCCCCACCCCTCCTTTCTCCACCCCTCCTCGCTCCCCCCCAACTCTCTTTGCTCCCCCCAACCCTCCTCGCTCTTCCCCCCAACCCTCCTCGCTCCCCCCAACCCTCCTCACTCCCCTCCCCCAACCCTCCTTGCTCTCCCCAAACCCTCCTCGGTCTCCCTACCTCCTTGCTCCTCCACCCCATATCTGCCCCACTCCTCTTTCTCTCCTCCCACCTTACCATACCTGTCATCCGGATGGTTATCTCCGGATGGTGGTTATATCCGGACAGTCCCTCCTCTCACAGCTTTTTCTTGTGCTCCCCTCATGCTGCCTTCCCCTGCCTCCCCTCATGCTGCCTTCCCTTTCTGCACCCCTCTTCACTCCCCTCCTCGCTCCCCTCCTTCCTCCCCTCCTTCCTCACTCCCCACCCTTCTTTGCTCCCCCTCCTTCCTCACTCCCCCCTCCCACCTCACTCCCCCTCCCTCCCTTCTCTTCCTCCCCTCACTCTACCCATCCTCCTCTCTCCATCCCCTCTTTTTTATCCCCCCCCCCTTAATAGTCGCATCAATGAAGCAACAGGTTGGTTTTGCTCGTCCTTTAATACAAGGCACCCTACATATATAGGTTAAAACCCATCATTACGTAAAGTTTTTTTTTTTTTTGTGTACCTTGAAAATGAAAACACACAAGATAATGTGCATGTGTGTGATTAATGTGTTTTAAAAATTGGTGCCTCTTTATGTGAACTTTTCTATAGGATTACTTGGTTCTTCCCAAGAACACAAGGGTAGTACAACATGCACTTGAGATTTTTTTGAATGTGCCTCATTTTCTATTGTCTGGTATTTTCCACAAGCATTGGAATGCCCCTTCTTTTCTCTAGTTTGGCATTTTCTACAAGTTATGCAATGTCCCTTCTTTTTTATTGTTTGCCACACGGCACATACCATATAAAGATAAAGGGGCCTTTTCTATGCTCCTGGCATTTTTCCCAAGAATACATTGTTTTGGTTTTGGAAAAATTACCCCAGGGGCAGAGCATAACATGGGTAGGTGACCCAAGGATCAGTTATTTCATTAGTCTTTGTATAGATAGTTCTTGGTCCCTTGTCAAACGGCTGCTCAGAGTGGGCATGTGTTGGCTTGGCTGCATTTATCCAGTGTAATGTCTCCCCCCTCATCCTCTGTTACTATCAATCTTTCTTCCTTCGCACCATCGTTCTGTACAATCCCTCTTATCTGTAACATTCAATCTACTCTTCTTTACCCCATCGGCCCATTTCAGCGGTCCACCAATAATCTCCCCTCCATCAAACATCCCAACAGTTGCTCCTTCACTCCCTCGATCTTGCCTTCAATCCCGTGGCCATTTGGTCATGCACGGTTCCTTTCTGTGTTCCCTCCATCCATGCATTGCTTGGTAGCCCATCGGTTGCTCTCGTTTACATGTTTGTGTCGCATCTCACATGCATGTTCGTGGCGCTTGGTGCTGGTAGTGGCCTGTGTGGTGCGGCACTTCTCGTGGGTATGGTGCAGTGTAAAACAGTACAAGTGGACGTTTTCCACGTGAAGGTGGGGTTGGTGGCTATCGTGGTGGCCTAGAGTGCGTAAAGGGTAGAATTGGGGTGGTGCTAAAAGTTCACTTAGAATGGCGTATCTTCTAGTATACAGTATATTTGTGTGTGTGTATATATGTATATATATATATATATATATATATATATATATATATATATATATATATATATATATATATATATATATATATATATATATATATATATATATATATATATATATATATATATATATATATATAGTGTTGTTCGTCTTTCGGATGCTCCTGTTCGGGGTCGCCACAACGGATCATCCGCATACTGATTTGGCATAGGTTTTACGCCGGATGCCCTTCCTGACGCAACCCTGGTCGCCTCTTACGACACAGGGATAAGGATTGGGTTTCGCCATGATTCCGGGCTGCCCTACACCCTCTCATAGCACGGCCCAGCACAGAGCTCCCGTCCTCAAGCGATCCTCCAACCCAAGCCTCCGAGTAGCCGGATTACAGGCGTGCGCCACTATGCCCGGTATATATGCATATATACATATACATATACATATACATATACATATACACACACACACACACACACACACACACACACACACACACACACACACACACACACACACACACACACACACACACACACACACACACACACACACACACACACACACACACACACGGTGAATGCACCCGGCCTTGCCCGGGTTCTTTTTGAATGAATTTAATCTTCTGTACATAGGTCTGACACGAGCCCAGTATCAGTTCCTTATTGGGCCATGGCAGTCAGAGCCTAAGGGGGTTGGTGAGGGGGAAACAGCACCCCCCTCCCCAATTGAGGGGCCTCGCCACCTCGCCTAAAACCTTCCCAGGGCCCGTCCCGACATTTTTTGTGTCAGAGGTTTCCTCCTATCTTTCACCGTTCAGGAGATAAGCGCAAGCAGACAAACAAACAAAAACTTCAAATTATATATATATATATATATATATATATATATATATATATATATATATATATATATATATATATATATATAGCCTGGTGTTGGCGCAGTGGTTAGGGCAGCGGCTTGGGATCCAAGAGGTCCTGAGTTCAAGCCCCGTTGAGCCACTGAATTAATACACCAGGGGGTTGACTCAGCCTGTCATCCTTCCGAGGTCGGCGAAATGAGTACCAGTATACTGGGCTGGTGTATACCCCGGTTAAAATAGGTGTACCATATCCCTGTGTCGCAAGAGGCGACCAGGGTTGCGTCAGGAAGGGCATCCGGCGTAAAACATGTGCCAAATCACTATGCGGATCATAATGGATGATCCGCTGTGGCGACCCCTAACGGGAACAGCTGAAAGAAGAAGAAGAAGAAGATATATATATATATATATATATATATATATATATATATATATATATATATATATATATATATATATATACACACACACACATACATGTATTCACTATGAGGTTATTTCTTGAAACTTGTGTTGAAATCAGTTAGAAACTATAGGATTTTATATACTGCAGAATCAGGTTTTAAGGCCTTTCTTGTAATGAATTTGAAACTATTCAATCAGATTCTGTCATCTTGTAATCGATTACAGATGATGGAATCAAGTTTTGAGGCCAATCGTTTAATCAATTTGGCACTAAAGGATGAGGTTGGAAGGCCTCTCTTGCAATCATTTAGAAACTATACAGTCTGTCAGGTTTTGAGGCCTATCTTCTAATTTCAGCAATTCAGAAACATTCCCTTACACATGGTTCTTCTCCCTCATTCCATCAAATGACTGTTGACAAACTTTGAAGGCTTGAACTCAAAGCCAATAGGCTGCTATTCCTTCGAGCATTTTTTTTTCCTTTGATACAAAAAGCCTTGCAATTTTGCCTGTCATGCTTGTGATTTCGGAGCCACTTGCAACAGTGATCAGTGATGCAGAACGCCGGTCTTATGTTGAACCGGCAATCTTGCATTGCTGCCTTGCCTCGTGACATGGCCTGGTGAGGTAGTCTCAAGGTTTTCACACTCCCCTCTGAGCTGTTAAGCCTCGGTTCGAATCTCGACCTAGCTATAAACTATCATCCTGGTGTTTCGCAGGCAGGGTGATTCATCAATGCGTGTTCTGTCCCCCAGATGGACGTTAAACTTGGTGTCTCTTGTCATAGCATTCGTTGGTGGATGTCAAAGATCCCATGGTGCCCTTGTGAAGAGTAGGTGAGTTATTGCCGGCAACCTGAAACAAACTACAAATTCCTGCCTGGATTGTGTGTAGCAAATGGTCCAGACTTCTTGGATGTTCCTTCATAATGGATTACACCGCTTGCTTTCTCGGTGTGTGCATGTTTTCTGGATCAAGAGCTTCTGCACTATAGATAAACCGACCAGGTCATTCGCATGCTGCATGTCAACGACATTCTTTGGGCGACTGAGGGTGACCTCAACATATATATTATATATACAAACATACATCCATTGGGACCATAATCTGTGCAGAGCGTTGGTGCTGCTTAAGCAGTCTCCTTGGTTATTGGGTACAATCCTGGACAGGTTGACACTCCGACACAGTATACCAGCATGCTGGCACTCATTTTGCCGACCTCGGGAGGATGACAGGCCGAGTTAACCCCACCTGGTATTAATTTAACAGGTGAGCGGGATTTGAACTCGGGGCCCAAGGATCCAAATCCCGACACCCTAACCATTAAGCCAACACCAGGCATGCATATATACTATATATCAGTGTGTCACTCGGTAATGGAAGGAAAAATTAAACGATGGATTTTTTTCGTCTGACCCCCTAAAATTGTTCCACTTAGTGTAAAAAATGCAGAGGAGAAATTTGGTCCTGATTGGTCAACATTTAAAGGTCGCCCTCATAACTGAAAACAAGACCCATTAGTTCACATCAACAAGCTGTTCACAGGTACTGCTTGGGGCGAACCAAATAATAAAAAACAAGGCAATTTGGTAAAGTAACGAAAGTAACACACTTAAAAACACAAAGAACATGAACATTTAATTATATAATCGAAATTGAATACATCATTTGGTGAATAATGGCATAAAATGGAGAAGCAACAAAAGCAAAACATTGAAAAATAAAACATACTTCTTCTTCTATCGGCTTCTCCCGTTAGGGGTCGCCACAGCGGATCATCCGTATGATCCGCATAGTGATTTGGCACATGTTTTACGCCGGATGCCCTTCCTGACGCAACCCTGGTCACCTCATACGACACAGGGATATGGTACACCTATTTTAACAGGGGTATACACCGGTCCAGTGCACTGGTACTCACTTCGCCGACCTCAGAAGGATGACAGGCTGAGTCAACCCCCTGGTGTATTAATTCAGTGGCCCAACGGGGCTTGAACTCAGGATCTTTTGGATCCCAAGCCACTGCCCAAACCACTGCGCCAACACCAGGCTTCAGAAAATAAACTGGTGAAAAATAAAACATAAGTAGCACGAAAATTGGTGCTCATTCGTTGATCAGTGATTAGTTCTTTTGTGTTTTCAACAATGCTGATTTGTTCGAAGCTGGATATTGCTTTCTGTGGTCATTGACAACTTTAATGAGGAACTGGAGCTGTTCCTCTTTCCCTGTTAACTTTCCATTCAGATCCTTGACCAGAGCCACGACCCGTTCTGCTCAGTCGTTCACCACTGCAAGTTTGGAGACCACAACCCGAGCTTGCACGTATTCAGAGTTTGAATTCCACGAAGAGGGATGTTGGAGCCGAAAGCCATCTTGCAATTGAAGTTTCAAGAAGAATCCTCGGGTGTTTTTTGTGACCAGTTGCTCCAGTCCCTTGCTGTCACTGAGGAACAGAGCATCAACAACCAGAGGTCATTTTGGCGGCCTGTCAGAGGCTTCCTGATCTAACGCTGTAACCATGCTGCACGTCACTTCCATCGATATACTCTCCTCAAAGAACGCCAGACCCACTGCCTCCTCCGAATGGTACCACAAGTGCGCAGACAGCTTCTTGGTGGTAGCATCAGAGATCTTATTGTGTGGGTATCGAAGGAGCGTCATCATCAATTCCCAATCATTCAGCGGAGCTTCGCTGGACAAGGGAGCTGTTGCCCATGCTTTCATGTACACTAGAACAGAAAAGAGGCAGAGATCTCGAATTCCGCGTTGCTCAGTGTTTGTCAGTTGAAACTGTCTTCGGAAGAGCCAGATCTTGATGGTGTAAAACGCCTTAGCCATCCATCTTGCCCAGTGAATGGCACCAGGGGCATGGAAGTTTATTCCCTTGTATGGAACTCCTCCAAGAAAGATGATGGGAAGATAGACGAATTCCTGATAGTCATCACGAACTTGAAGTGCGTGTGATTTTGTAAAGTCAATGAGCTCCGTTCTGTGCTTAGCAATCGCTGCTTTGGTGAGCGCATCTGTGTTCGCTGTTTGGAACTGTTGTTGGTCAATGCAGGTCCAATGATCACGGAAGCGCTTGAAAAGCAGAATTTCTGGACTAGTTGACTCTGAACCCAGCGATGCTGCAAATACTGCCTGTAGCTCCAACTCCAATACATGATGTCTGCACGCGCAGTATAACAGGTCACGTCCAAGTTTGTCTTCCAGAAGAACACAAGTTCCTCCACGATGGCCTTTGTTTGTCACGGTTGTGTTGAAACACATCGCTTTGACATGAGCAGTCACTCTCCATTCATTCAGGCATTCTACGATGGCATTTGCTTGTGCCAGTGTGGTTCCTGACAGAAGTTTTGGTACCCCGAGGAGCTGCTCTGTCCCAGAGCCAGATACAAGAATAGGTAAGCGGTCAACATATTCTCGTGACGTCAGATCTTGCATGAGTGTTCCATCCCAATGCATAGTCAACGGACCATTGCCTTGGAACTCGCTCTTCAGCAGCCGAGCCTTCAGGGACCGGAATTTTTCACGCTGACGATGAATGGATCCACGATTGATGTTGTCGTCGCTGGCATCATAGTTTAAGCTGGTGGGCTGCCTCAGCCAGCAGAGATGTGGCCTTTCTTGACGAAACTTGCATGTGATCAAGCGCTGCCGCGAATTCTGATGTCATGATGTTCTTCATTGCTCTTTGTTTTGGCATGAACGATCCACCACATGCTCCTTCTTCTTGGCTATCATCTGCGCTGTAGGATGAGGACTTCAAAACCGCTACATTGTATACTGCCTCCATGTCAGCTGCTGATCGCTTTCTTCGTTTCTCTTCTTCCTCCCGACGTTGAATACAAGCTTTGACTTTGTGCTGATGGGTCTTGTCCAAATTTGCAATTGAACCTGGACGTCCTTTCTGGCGCTGCTGCTGAAGGAACTCCCAATCCTCTCGGTACTTGACCGATTTCTCACAATCAGCGTGGGCGATGTCAAAGACGATCGAGGCATTCAGTGAATTATTTTTCTTTAGTCTTGTGTGAATCGCTCGTCCTTGAGGCGTGCTTTTTGAGTCCTTTCCACTCCTCGAAAACTTTCTCCAGTTTGCTGAAGCAGTGTTGCTCGAGCCTGGTTGGAATGTGAGCTTTCTCCCAGAAGGACATCACTGCTCGAACTGCCTTCCTCGAGGCGTCATGCATTGTCAATTTATTTTCACGGTGAAGGTAAAGGAAGTACCCTAATGCTTGCCTGTAGGAAGGAAGCTTGCTTGCATCCTTTCACATCATCAACCGTTACCCCTAATAAGTAGATACACTTGCGGGTTTCCATCTCCAGAAATCGCATAACTGTTAATAACTGTTAATAATATCAAAATCACGAATCACTGCTCATCTTCACTCTTTCATTCCTCTTTTTTCCCGCCTTTGGAATAAACTTCCTCACTCTATTCTTTCCCATTCTTCCCTCCAGGCTTTCAAAACAGCTGTTCACCACCACCTCTTATCTTCTCCCATCCAAATCCTCGATCTTTTCTACCCCCGATAATCCACCCAAACCCACTTCCTTCATTTCTCCTGCTTTCCTTCCTGAAAGTCCCTGAAATGTCCATGTTCTCTTCGCCATGTTCCCCGTCCCATCCCCATCCCTCTCCCTTCCACAGTTCAACTAATGTGTCTGTTCCCCACTGTTTTGTCCCTTCCACTCCCGCCCCTCTTGTCTCATGCCTCCTTGCTGTGAGTTGTGTGTTAGCTCTCATACGAGCCTCGACCAAGGTATACAAAAAAAAAAAAAAAACTGAAATTAAATGACAATCGGTGAATCGTTAATTAAGATCGTCACAATAACTGCCACACAAATAAAATGCACACACATTAATACACACACAGATATACAGATTAGAGATATATAGATAACGCATTACTCGCGTGTTTGTGGTGATGCTGGTGAAAACAGACCTATTGCGCTGCCAGTCGTATAAAAGTACAGTATAGCACAAAACATTATGTGCAGTACATAATACTTGATAATGATATTAAACAACTATGTTACTGGTTTGTGTATTGTATTTACTATATTGTACTTTTTATCGTTATTTCAGAGTGTACTCTTTCTACTGATGAAAAAAAAAAAATAAGTTTACTGGAAAACAGTATGCCGTGTTAGCACCCATTCCACCATAGCTACGATCTTGAGGAACAAGAACAAAGTGAAGCTGTTCTGCTTCATTGAAAGCAACGAGACCAACAAAAATTTGAGAAGGGCCTATATCAGATATGGAGAAACTTCTAATGACCTGGATTGAAGACCAGACACACAAACGTATCCCTCTCAGCACCATGACTATCACGGCCAAAGCAAAAAGTTTGAGTGCAATGTTGAAAGAAAAGGCTGGACCCGACTTCACACAACGACGAAATCGCTTAACGACGCATTTCTCAGAACGTATCCCGTCGTTAAGCGACGCATGATGTATTAGATATCTGATGAACGATTATGGAGATGCCGTCCAAACATTAAGCTTTGAAAGGTGGGGGGGGGGGCGGGGGCGACCTTTTATAGTTATTCAAATAAAATGATTTTTCAGTCACCGTGTTTTAACTACCAATGGAATAGATTCCCGGGGTGATAGCATGAAAAAAATGAAAATTCCAATTCCACATTTCAGTGACACATTAAGATATATATATATATATATATATATATATATATATATATATATATATATATATATATATATATATATATATATATATATATATATATATATATAGTGTGTGTGTGTGTGTGTGTGTGTGTGTGTGTGTGTGTGTGTGTGTGTGTGTGTGTGTGTGTTGTTGTTGGTTGTCATCTTCATTCATTTGTGGGTTTCAGAAGGTGGAACTGAGCCCTCCCAGGTCTGGAAGTGTGTGTGTGTGTGTGTGTGTGTGTGTGTGTGTGTGTGTGTGTGTGTGTGTGTGTGTGTGTGTGTGTGTGTGTGTGTGCATTGTTGCAGTTCTGTGACACTGTTACTCCTCCTTAGCAATGGCAGACATCATATAGTGGTCCCTAGACAATTATATCATTAGTATCTGTTTTAGACCTGCGTACTTGGCATGATAGCCCTTCCCTTATGTCTAGTGGGTTGAATGGACAAATTGCATTATGAGGGCTTTTAGACAAGTCTTGATTCCATTCTTTATTCTCTTATCTATTTTATTTTCCTTTATTTCACACACGACCTCCTCTCCTTCACGCATGCATGCACCGCCACAGTAGTCTGGGAGCCACCATGTGAAAATGTGCAAAAGAGTGATTTTGATGTGACACCCCTGCTATACAATTTTTGATACTTGGACCATGTCATTGGGTGTGTTGGCCATCTGAAAAGTGTTATTGGACACCTCAGCTCCATTGCGCAACTTCTGTAGGTAGGTTTTTTTGATAAAAGGCCATGACCGAAAAAATAACAAAAATTTGGGGGGTAAGGGAAACTAAATTGACCATTCCTCCACAATGGAACACCCTATGACAACAAATTACAACTCATTATCTTTGTCTAGATGTATGCTACAGGTTAGTATCAAGTAGATTTCAATTTGGTGACCTTCAAGGTCACCAGAGGTCAAAAGGTCAGAAAAATCGGGTCACGCCCAAAATCTGGCATTTTTATCAAAGAAATACTGTATAGATCCCCTTCCTCTACGATTTTGTCTTAATATAACACTTGAATCAACTTCTTGGATCCTCCTGATGTTTTTGGAGAAGCAGTATTTTGATTGAGCTACAAAAGAGCGAACTATGACCGGGTCATTTCATGGTAAAGTGCAGAAACGGTGTCCATCACACTCATGACACTGAATGGATAGAATGCAATCTATGGCTTTAAAATTCACATCTAGACGGGTCAATATACTGCCTGACCCCCAAAAAATTGCAAATTTTTGTTTTATGCTTATTTCTAGTAGTTTATGATGTGGAAGACAACATATTAAAAGTTGGACAATTTTGACGCATGGGAAAGTCCCTCAGTGACGTCAGAAAACAAGATGGCTGCCGGCAGATAAAACGTCAAAAAATTGACTGATAATCATCAGACCACTAACAATTTAAAGTTAATTTTGCACCAATATTTGTATTATGATCGTTGCTGGTAGTTTATGCAGTGCTAATCCTGAGACCATTCGCAATTTAAAGTAAATATTTGCACAAATATATGTTCTTTGATTGTTTCTGCCAGTCTATGACATGGAAAGCAACAAAAAAAAATTGGACAATTTTGACACATGTGGAAGTACCATATGCCTTCTAGTCTTAGATTCCAGTTTCATCGTCCTCCTCCTCCTCCTCCTCTATCTCTGGTTCAACACTCATATTGTCACAGTTGCTGTCCTGGCAATGTCCACACGCACTGGTGCATTCTAATCCATGCTTCCTACATGAACACATTAGTGTTTTTCATCCCCCTGAACAGTTGCAGTGAATCATCTGAAGTAGTATGTCTGGAGCAGGGCTTTTGTCTGTCATCACTGGAACAAGTTTTCCTCCTTCTACCTTCCATCCCCACTCCGTTGGCTCCATTCCACAACAAAGGCCCATCCATTCCATTACCTGGTAATAGGTCCGCAGAGAATGAAACTTGCAGGCAGCGGATGTTGGGGGCAGTCTTTCAGGAGTGACAAATGCCTTAGCCCTTGCAACCTTTTTGCAGAGAATGTTGTATCTGATCGATGCCAATGAGTCGTTCTGATTTGCTTTAAACAATGCCACCATTGCTCTGCAGCCTGCAGTTTCAATAACATCCTGACTCTGCTGTGGTTTACAGAACACCTTTGAGCTGTCTATCAGTTCCTTTTCTTTCTTGATGATTTTTTGAAACCCTGACTTCTTTCCAATCCCAAAGAAACGAGACGTTGCGTCACAGCCAGTTAATGCATGAAGGAACAATATATCTCTGCAGGCTGCATTTCCAAGTATCTGCTGAAGGACTTTGATATTGTAGACATTTGATTTTGCCTTGTCAGAACGGAAATAGAGTTCAATGCAGTTTATCTCCACCATATAGAAGAGCAGGAGGAGAAGGAGATCTGTATCTTCTCCAATGAGGGTTGTAGATCTGGAAGCCACTTTTGCAATCTCAACATCAGCATCTCCCTCTGCTTGGATCACCTCACAGCCTTCCTTGCGCAACACCTCTATAATCAACAGTATCATTGCCTGCTTGTTTGACTCATTCGACAGAAAGTCCTCCTTTTTCCCAACAAATTTTGTTGACTCCGTAATGTTAACCTTGGTGACATTCTTGTTTCTATTCCGACGTTGATGAGAACAGTCCTTTGTGCTTGGCCAAGCCTCATAACCATCAAACACAACAGTAGCTTGGCCATAGTGTCTGACTGTAAATGAGGCATATTCATCTGCAATGGAACTGTAGGTGAATCCCTCTGTCCACTTTAAGCGGTGAATAAGTGATCCCCCATCAAGAACATAGTGATCTGTTCCTGGAACTGTCTGGTTGACAGCATTGTCAGATTTGGTTGTAGCATAATTCCTTATTGCCTCCTCCAACTGTGGTTTATCTGGCTGGCGCAGGGTGTTTTTTGCCTCAAAAAGAGACATTGGGTATGGGCAGAGTTCATATTTCATCACTTCACCTATCTGGAGATCTTCCGTCTGTGACACGACTAAGAACCTCTGGAATAGTAACGCTGGATCTATTGTGCGGTCCTCAGCAACTTTGACTGCCCTGCTGGATGCAAGTGTCTTGACTTTAGAACTCCTTTTGTGTGAATAGGAGTAAGCTGGGTGATCATCCATCTTCTTGACAATGTCACTACCTACTTTGAATAGGTCATGAACATTGACATCCTCACTTGCAGTAACCCCTGTGATGATATTGCGCAATGACTTGTCATCAGAAAATGGTGTGAAGCTGTCCAGTTTTTCGGCAACTTTGCCACGATCAGCTTCATCTCGACTCACCCTGGATGTTGTCAACTCCTTATGTTGTTCACTTGTTGAGTAGCTACTCGAGGTCAGTTCTTGCATAGCAGGGTTGTAGGAGGACGATATGGTTGAAGACAGAGTCCAAACTGCTCTCTGGTGCTCTGACATCCCACTTCCTCGAGTCAGCCCCCTTTGGCTTTTCAGTGAGCGCATTAATGTCTGTTCTATCACAAGATCAGAGCCTAGGCCAGCCCAGTATTGGTCACTGTGCTGGATTACATGATAACCAGATTGGAACTTCTGATGAACCTCAGGGTTGTCATCCTCTAACGCAAGCATCTTCTCGAGATAGAGTCGAGCTGACTTCAGGTAATTGGGATGGCCAGCAGCTGCAAATATCGGCAAGCAAGCTGATATGGCTTGGAGATGCATCTCCCAGGACCCCGTCCGATCAGCTGCCACAAGTGCCCTTGCAATTCCCAACATACGCTGGTAGTTGATCCAAAGTGCACTGGTTTTCGAGTCCTTTGCAAGTTTATTCCTTTCCTGATTCAATCTATTGTCAACGAAATGAATGCACTCTGATTGCCACACAGACTCTATAGTGTCACTTTCGACAGTCTCCAGGGAAATGTACAGTCGCTCCAGTTCTGCCACTTGTTCTTGAAACCCAGGGTCAACTTCCACAATCTTGCCAACAACCTGACGTGTAAGACACTGATCCACAAGCAAATGGCCACGAAAAGCACGTTGCACCGCCTTCCCACTCAACATGTGCACAACAGCATTTTGATCATACACTGTTTCCAGGATCTCTTTCAGTCCACTTTCATCCATCAAACTTCCAATGGCACCCAACAAATTCATTAATGTGTGGAAGCTCCCAAGCAGTAGCACTGCATTATGGATTGGGTTATCAGCAGGAAGAGCATTCACTATCTCAGAGACCTTCCAAAACAGCGGTTGGTCAAATGTGATGATTGCTGGCATGTTGTGTTTTGATGCAAGTTTGCTCAGGTAATCAAGAGTTGACAAGATGCAGGTTTTGTCACCTGGGTTCATATCAATCATTGGGAGAAACTGTATTGAGGCTTTCCCTGGGTGATCACACTCCTCATGCAGAAAGTGCATCTTGCCTTGCCAATTTGGTGCACTCTTTTCGAAGCAAAATGACATCTCCCATAATATGTCAATTGTGCGATCACAAATTGATAACAAAGGGAGGGGCTGAAATTTGAGGTTGCGGTTGATGTGCTCTGCATAGCGGTAATCTATTATATTGATCTTCGTCAGTTCGACGAGCTTCCTGTCAGACATTTTCTTTCTAGATATGATGTGGCTAGATTGCCGCCCTGGTGTAATAGCTGCTATCATGCCCATCCCATGAAAGGTACCCTTTCCATCCAACGTTATGATGTTGTGGTCCACATTGTCTCCAGCAAATAACAAGGATGTATCAAGAATGTCGGTGTCACCTCCAAACACATCCGGAGCAAGAGAAGAGGCTGCATTTACTTCAAACCGTTGCACTTCGGAGTAAGATGAGGAAAAGCCAAAGGTTGATAGACTATCTATCAAGAAACGAGACCTATACAAGTGATGCATTTGCACTGCAAGACCAAGCTGCAATGGTGCAATTACAGCCCTTGGACGCACTGCTTGGATGACTGCTTGTCCAATACCAGCAACCTCCCTAGATGTATCTTTCCCGACCAAAAGATGCTGCAGCGAGAATCACAGGCTAGCTGGGACATACCCCAATGCAGCAGTAAGGCTTAGGTCTGCAGTAGTTGGGTATGTATCCCCATGTAGTGCAACTGTTGTTCTTATGTCACTTTTTATTAGTTTTGCAGCAGTCTGAAGAATTGCACGTTTTTGTGCTTCTTCATCATCTTCTCGTGGTGCATTGTAGAGGTCACGGAGGATCTGGGACGTTTTTTCTCTGAATGTCACAATGTCTTTTAAGCCTCTACCCTCTGCCATGAATATAGATTCACCATATCGTTTTTTAAGCTGTTCCTTCATGTATTGGTTCCCATATGCATTGGATTCACTATCGCCCAGGTATTGTTCCATTCTAGCCACGAGTTCTGTAATTGTTAACTGTTCCTCATCATTGTCTTCAAGAAAAGAGCACACCTTATCGAAAGCCTCATTCTGTTCACTGTCCTTAGGCCTTCCCATTTTTTGTCTCTTGTTTGACTCAGTCGGCTTGAACCATTGTGGAATGTCTCGCATTGTGCGAAAATTAATGTTGTAGGACTTGTGCTACACACAGTCAGCTGCATAGAGATCACCCTCAAAATATTCAATGCGGCCTTGAACAGCAATGGCCCATTCATCGCTCCTTGTTTTGCAATGAACTGATATAGTTTTAACAAATGCGTCAGTCTTCACGTAGCCAAAACTGGCTGTTTCTGCATGGCCTCGCTTTGGGTCCTCTTCCTTAACTTCAGTGCCGCAGAAAAGGCAATGTGTTTTACTGTCATATGGTCCCAGGGAAATGCGAGCACTCCTCTTGACTGATGGACCTGATTCCGCATGATCCTTCTTGGTTAAAGCAATGTCCTTTTTGTTTATGTGATTCACTCGGCATGATTTGTGAACACTGGTACCAGCTAGAATTCTGATGTTGACACCCCTTTCGGCACTTGCACGGTTGATGCCTTCTGCTCCTTTCTCACGAACTAATACTGTTTCCTCACAGTCCGATCCCCTTTGGCATAAAGTGCAGGTCTCTTTACCATATAAAGAGTTCATTTTCTATCTCTGAAAATACAAAAATGAGATCTTTTAGAAGCATGCAGTCAATTTACATTGGCCATATACATTGAATGCCATCAGAGCATTCTCCGCCCCTGAAACAGATATTTATGTAAGATATATATTAGGAGGAAACATACTATGGAATAATCTGCATAGTGGTTCGTTTTCGACGTAGTGAATCGTGCATCGTTTTGTGACATTTTTATCATGTCAAAATCTTTTACTTTCCCATGATCCATTTCTGTCCAACTTTTGATATGTTCCTAAGTAAGTCTTAAAATATAAGGAAATGCAATAAAACAAAAATTTGCAATTTTTTGGGGGTACGGCTGTTCTGATTGTATATTGACCCATCTTATCCAACGATAGTGTAATGATGTTGAAACATACTAAACATAAAAACATGCCGGGTTGAGGCTGTGCGTATTTTTCTGGTAGCCTAAAATGTCGAGGTATACGAAATATAGCTGTCCCAACTCACACTTGTTGGTGTTAGCTGGACACATAGCTGGATACACAATGCATAAAGGAAACAAAGCTGAGTTCTTAGACACCCTCCAAAGGAAAGTCAGTGATTCATGCGAGCCAGTCAAAGAACTGCCTCCCTCTGCTTTAAAATCAGTGTATGTCATAGATGCAACGGCATTCGTTCAACGCTTCCAAACCCTTGGGGCTTGCGGTTTCAGCCAACTTCAGGAAAGATACAAAAAGAAGATTTTGAAGATGAAATCGATGAACTGTTCCGACGTGCACTTTGTCGGTGATAAATATGACTTTGGTGAAATGAGCTTGAAGGGTGATGAACGCTTGAGATGTGAAACGGGAGCCAGCGCACCAGAGTTCGTTCCAAATGATAACATGAAAATACCAGTATGGAATACGTTTGTTTCGAATCCAAGGAACAAAGCAAACCTGCTCTCCTACATCTCATCATGCTGGTCAAAGTCATCCCTACCAGATGGTTTCAGTCTTATAATTGGTGTTCATAGCGAGGGAATTCGTGTGACCAACAGTGGTGTTACACTGTTGGAGGATTTGTGCTGCAACACCCATGAAGAAGCAGACACCAGAATATTTGTGCATGTAGCCAGCTGTCAGGATAGCAGTATATTCGTCATTCATGCTTCTGATACTGATATCATATTACTTGCAATGTATCATTTACCACGGCTCCAAAATGTCAAGGACTTGTGGGTGGAAAAGAACAACCTTTGTCTACCAATTCATGACTAGGTCAATGAATTAGCAGAGGCAGTGGACAAGGACCCCTTAGAACTTACTGCCACATTACTTGTTTCCTATGTTGTATCAGGATGTGATTCTGTCAGCGACCCTTTCGGACGAGGGATTTCTCGCATTAAGATTCTTGTGTGGACATCAAAGTGTTCGATGAAGCTGGAGATTACTTTTGTCAGTTGTACGGTAGACCTGGCTATTCATCTCTCGATCGGTTGCGTGCCCATTTATTTGCTTCCAGAAAACGAGATCTTCGTTTTCTGCCTCCGACTGAGGATGCATTTCACTATCATGTTCTCGGAAGTCTTTGTCAAATCAATCTGTACAAGCAAGCAAATCTATGCAACCCTTCTACCACTGGTGGAGTATGGCAGACATTTTGATAATACTGGCAGATTAATTCCTGTCATGAAGCACAAGGATAGTAAACCAGCCTCAGCCAAACTTGCTTTCTGTAAGTGCAATAAAGTCTGTTTGAAGAACTGCCAATGTGCTAAGGCTGGACCAGCATGTATCATTGCATGCAGCTGTAATGGTGACTAAGCCAAATGTGGTTGGCTGGCTGAGGACAGTGAAGACGAGGACTAGACAATAGTAACTTGTAGTTGGCGGCACCACTTAGGTAATTAATTCTAATAGACTTAGTAAATTGCCTTTTTAAATGCGGAAAACGTGAACTGTCATTTCTTTCATGCTTTAAGGTGGCACGACTCTGTATCTTTGACAAACTAGTAGTTGTCAGATAACTGTTTGGCTACTGACTGCATTTGAAAGCAAACGTTATTGAAGTGATATGTGTAGAAGAGCCCTGACAAGGCAGCTTATGCTGTTTCTGAGCTTGCGATCCATTTAGGGCATGCTACAACCTATATCACGAGTTGTCCAAGTAGCATTGATTTATAGGGAGTTGATCGGCAGAATGTAACATCCTAGAATACTTTTCATCATTTTTGTCTTTCACATATGACACTGCAGTACCTTGTGACATTTTTCAGTCTTTTCTCATCTTTATACATGTATAGTAAATTGACCATTTAAATCATTTTTGCAATAAATGATAAAATTCTCATGGACATTATCAGTACTGTACTTTTACATAACATACATAACAAAAATAATAAAAATCCACTTATTTTTTAGTGATTTTCAGATTTGTGACAATCAATTTGCTGGTCATGGTGCACTTTATTGTGATCCATTTGAAATACTTCTTCTCCAAAAACATCAGAGGGATCTAAGGAGTTGATTCAAGTGGTATTTTAAGATAAACTCGTATAGGAAGGGGATCTATACAGTATTTCTTTGATAAAAGTGCCAGATTTTGGGCCTGACCCAATTTTTCTGACCTTTTGACCTCTGGTGACCTTAAAGGTCACCCAATTGAAATATACTTGATACTAACCTGTAGCATACATCAGGACAAAGATAACAAGTGGTAATTTGTTGTCATAGGGTGTTCCATTGTGGAGGAATGGTCAATTTAGTTTCCCTTACCCCCAAAATTTTTGGTTTTTTCGGTCATGGCCTTTTATCAAAAAAACCTGCCCACAGAAGTTGCGCAATGGAGTTGAGGTGTCCAATAACACTTTTCAGGTGGCCAACACACCCACTGATATGGTCCAAGTGTCAAAAATTGTATAGCAGGGGTGTCACGTCAAAAGTGTATTTCTCAGCCTTGGCTCCCAGACTATAGGCCAGGCCGCACAGCAACAGCCTAATTTGGTTCCTTCTTGGTCTTCCGTTTCATTGCATATACTGCAGCAGCCCTGTTTGAACTGCACACCATTCCCCAACAGGCATTTCATTCCAGCCTTTGCTGCACTCGGACCCCAATACTGCAACAATCTGGAAACCTCCACAACACCTTCCCAAAATTCCCCTTAACAGGCCACAACCCGAGCTCGCCTACACTCACCATTGATGCCACAATCTCGATGACCACCATCATCATCACAAACTCACTGCACTACAACCGCTACACCACAACACTGCTGTCATCCCTCAAACCACAGTCGTCATTTATGACCCCCTCCACCTTTAGGGACCAGCGGCGCCGAGGAGGCGCGCTCATGGACGGGGTGCACGATCACCCCATGCTGTTCTGAGAGCTCTGTCACATGGCAAAGTGTGGAGCAAATGGGACCATTCCCAGTGGGAAAACCTCGCCAGGGTAGGGCCAACACAGTGGTTTGAATCCATGCGCCATATCGGGCATGAAGAAACACCCATCGCTCTGCCTGTTTCACTATTAAGTGCCGCCACCGCTGGAAAATTAAATAGAGCTCTGATCATCTTCTGTTCTCTTGCCCGCCCTTCTCTCGTCTGACCTGCCTGCTGCCCGCTTGCCCACCCTCAAATATGGCCTTGTCTTTCTTGTTCATGGAGTCACGGAGCAGTGGAATGGAGAGCCAGACACCAAACCGAGTGCCACCCGAGTCCGTTAAACAATTATTTATATGTGCAGACCTCTTTACACCCACATTGTCTATTCCTCTCACACATTATTTCTTTTGTTTCCAAAATCCCGTGGCACATCTTTACACCTTCCTCTCCGCCTCAACTGCCAATCATTCGCACCTCCCCACTCATGCACCAGAGACACCCCCAGTTTTCTTCCCTCCGAAGCGACTGAGTTTGCGCTAGTCCATCGGGTGGTGTACACCTTGTACTTTCTCTTATCTTTCTTTGCTCTTTGATATCCTTAGGTCTGTTTCTGATGGCACCTGTAATGTTTATTTAAGTTAAGATTGTAGAAGTTTAGATTGGAATTGCTCTGCCTTGTGTCTTTGTTTTATGAAAAATTGCATTTATTTTGCCACCCCTCATCAATCCTTGCTTTCTCCTGCTGTCCACATTGCTTGTATTAAAACTTTTTATTTAACAACTTGACCTTTCCTCGCAGAAATTGCTTGAATTACAAATGTCCCCAGCTCATTCTGTCTTTTCCTCCATTGGTCCAGCATGGTATGCATGTAGTTATCTGGGAATTTGTACCCCACGTGGTTTGCTTTTATTAGCCAGTGCATACTTGGCAGCTCCACTCGGCTGCACCTGATACGATAAGTTAACGGAAGTACGTATCAAGGGCACCAAACTCACTTGGTATGTTCAATCCACCAGAAATGTGATCACGCGAAGTAGTGTAACCCTGCCAAGGTCGGGTGTACCAATCAGCATCCATGGTTGCCTAGCAACCTGCTGGTATTCAGAGTTATCTGTGCCCGGCGGCCTCAGGACCAGGCATTCATTAAGTCCCCGAGTGCTTCCCCTCGTGGCAATCCTCAAACCCCGGA